>NC_081517.1:17316702-17616702 GCF_030273125.1 Centropristis striata
GCTTAACACTATTGTATCGATCAGTTACAGTTAAGACTTGTCAAGAGATCTAGTTGTAATTCTACGTGTTTGGGTAAATCAAGTCAATAAATTACATTTTAAATATAGATATAAATTATGCTTTTAGTGTCAGTTTTTGCAGAAAGAAATAATGACTCCAATAACTGAATGACTATTAATCAAAACTATGATTTCTTCATTGTGGGTAAAAAAAAAAAAAAATAATAATAATATTTTGCATTTAATGCTCACATATGATGACTTCATCTGCAGGACAGCTAATTTTCAATATTATGTAATGTGCAGTCTTAAAGTGTTTTAGTGGATTTTTTTGTCTTTTTGTCTGTTCTCGTTATTTTAAACACACAGCTTGTTTCACTTCAAAATATATACATCTCACATATTTTTGTGTTTCTTTATTTTTTATCTAAGCATATTTTTCTCTTCCTTGAGTGTAAAAACCTACCTGGCAATACATTTCTGATACTGATGACATCACACTGTAATCTGGTAACAGTTATACATGACTGAGTCTGTGTCAGTAAACTGTGTTTGTGTCTCGTGTTACTGCAGGAGGTTGACTCGTCGGCAGCACTCACTGTTGCTGAGTTATGCTGAAGAGGAGACAGATGGGTCAGGGGACGGTCAACGGTGTCGAGCCTTCTGCAGGTCAGTGTTAAGCTTCAAGAAAAAATCACTCACGAGTGTATGTTAGGGTTGTCAAAGTATCGATACTCAAAAAAGTATCGATACTAAAAGGTTGTATCCGGATACGATACTCATTTTCAAAAGTATCAATACCCCCCCCCCCCCCCCCCCCCTTTTTTTTTATCAAGCTTGCCCAATATTGTGCACAGCACACAGCCTCAAAATATTGTTCTAATTGTTATTGTTTGTATTTATTTATTTTTTGCACTACCTCAGACCTGAAGCTTGTTATCATAGTTGCAGTTTCTTTTTGCACAGCTGCACAGCACAACCTGTGGTTCTGTTAATTTTAACATGTTGCATTTTTCTTGTTAATAAAAATATTTCTGTTAAATTTTGGGGTCTTTGTTTTATCCTTGTGATATCGAAAATGGTATAGAGTATTGAATATTTTCCTGAGTATCGGTATCGAGTTGAAAATTTTAGTATCGTGACAACCCGAGTGTATGCAGAGAGACACAGACACAGATAGTCAGTCACTGCAGCGCTGTCAGTCGTTGAGCTGATGCAGTGTGTGTTTGTGTCCAGCAGGTGGCAGAAGCACTTCAGATTCTGGTGCGAAGTCGAGCAGCTCAGAGGAGGGAGAGGACAAGCCAGCGGGAGGCATCCTCCACACTATACTAAAGAAAGTATTTGGCTGAAACTCAGGCTGCAGGTGGGAGCATCAAACAGTCGCAGAACACCGACACATGACATTCAACAATGCTGTGCAAATTGTAAATTCAGTGAACTGTCTAGGCAGTGACATCTCAAGTTGAATCAGCCTTTTCATAAAGTCCTCATAGGGCTCTGTAGCGCTATGGGCAGCAAGGTCATGTCTTTGAGCCTTTTTAGGAAATTTAGGTTTTTTGTTCAACAATTTTACATTCATTTTAGATGTTTTTTTCAAGTCTGGTTTAGATATTTTCTAGTAAAAATCCTTCCACAAACACACTTTTAAAAAAATTGAGGATTTGGTCAAAATCATATTTGTGTCATTGAGGGAAAGGCTTAGAAACAGTACATCGTTTTTATATTCAAAACCTTTTATTGACATTTTCGAATTAGGCTTAAATTGTCTGCCTATTTATTTTATGACATAATCACCTTAAAAATAAAATCATGAATTTGAATAAAGTGATTCATCAGATATACAGTGCTTAACAAATTAATTAGACCACCTGTCATAAAATTTTAATTTTTTACAAATCTTTCACAAGCTTGTTTTTAAAAAGTTATTGTCATTTATATGGCAAATAACAAACTGATTTCACCTTTTTATAGTCAGATTTGAGCCAGAAATTAATCAAGCAGAACATTCAACCACCAAAACTCAATTTTCTGTTCAGGAATGCAAGTAAATAACTATAATTTGACATCTTAATCAAGAAATAATAATGTGCTTTACTATTTTTACGTTTTTTTATTGTAAAACAGTACATTTGAACATTCATGGATAACAATAATTATTATAATTTAGAATTAAAAATATAAATTGGGTTAAAGAGCTTCTACATACTGCTGTATTAACCATTACAGAAACATAAAAAATGATTTTGGTAATTACTAATTTTGTTAATTTAGGACAGCTGTTGCACAAACCGCTGGTCTAATTAGTTTAAGTACTGTATAAGTGGCGGCTAAACAGAATTTAGTTTCAGACATTTAGCTCAAGTGTTTTTTTAGCAGTTCAACTGATGTATAAAATATGGAAAAAGAGAACTTGACAGACTTTCTTTTGTGGATATATAAATCTCAGATTGGTGGGGGGACATAGGGGGGCTTTGGACTGCAGCCCTTTAGCTCTGTTGGAATCAACTCCAGTTACATGTCAAACTTTTAACTTGCTTTCTTTTCTCTCCAGGTAGAAAACCACGGTAAACATGGTAAAGGACGAAAAGAAATCCTCTGACCGAGTCTCCATCCTGTCTCCTCCTGCTCTGTGGACAGAGCAGGGAGGAGGAAGAGTGAGGCAGAGTGGTATTTGTGTTGACACAGTCGCACATTGTTGAAGCTGCGGTTGGCAAAAAGCTGCCAGGTTCACCCACACACCCATCAGCCTGTCACCACTGACAGGTGCTGAGCTGAGAAACTTCTAGAAGAGAAACAGGATGGCGACTACAGAGGACTACTGTGCTACAACTCTCGTCACAAAGTGCGCTACAAACAGTAAATCTTTTATTAAATAAAACCAAGTAAGATGAAGCAAATGAATCAACTCCAAGAATAATTTTCCAGAGAGGATGAACACCTTCTACACTACATTTCAGCTTCACTAAGGCTTTTCTGACGCACTTGAATCGTTGGTGATCTTCCTATGAATCACCAAAGAAATAGAATAAGACTAGAATGGAGACTCACGTTCAAATTAATGCCATTGCAGCCATTACAGAAAAGTAACTTCCAGATAAACTTACTTGCAGCACATTTCTGAGTTACAGAAGCTCCAGTATGTTCTGCAATAACGAACAAACGAGCAGCAGAGCCATAAGTTCTACTCACTCTGGCTGTCCAGATATGTCTGTTCTTGTCATTCTATTTCTATGGCAGTCACCCTCTGCCATAGAACGCCTAAATGGGACGCTGTTATGACCAGCACCTACTCATTGGTGTGCATTCACCACTCAATTTAGTTAAAAGATTAAAACAGACACAGAATAATATGTAAACAGAAAATACAGTATAGTTTTTTTTAGTTTCACTGGACGTTAAAGCTTCCAAAGTTCACTTCACTTAAAGTTCTGTGAAAGATTTGGGAGGAATATTCTAATATTATAGCAAGAAATAAAAAAAAACAGACTTAGATTTATTTATTGTACGTGTGTGGCAACAGAACTGCGTAATTTAATAAAATGCTGAAGCAATTTTGAGCTTAATTCTTTCATTTTTAAACATTTATGTTGAGTCAGCAGTAGATGGCGATATGGGTCATTATTTGCTCTTCACTGCTGCTCCAAGACTCTACAACCTTCTCGGACACTCACACACTCACAGCCCTCTGGCCGGTTGGTGTGTTCAACCACCCACTTCATCATCGTGTGCAGCGCCCGAACAGAAGCTTCTGTGATGGTGTTGGAGAGTCCGGTCGGGGTTTTCCAACTGTGATCAGACTCAGACTGTCAGGTCAGGTCACTTTGGTTGTCACAAACAGAACTTGTGTTGCAGCCAGTGGTGGAAGAAGTATTCAGATGTCTTACTTAAGTAAAAGTACTAATACCACACTGTGAAATTACTCCACTACATGTAAAAGTCCTGCATTCAGAACTTACTTCAGTAAAAGTACAAAGTATCAGCATCAAAATGTACTTAAAGTATCAAAAGTAAAAGTACTCATTGTGCAGAATGGACCAATTCAAATTGTTTTATATATTCTGAATATATTATTACATTATTATTATTGATGCATTTATGTAAGCAGTGTTTTGCCACTGTCAATGTAGGGCTCATTTTAACTACTTAATATACTTTTATTTGGTTTAATTGATAAACATGCATAATCACTTTAAATGTGTCATGTTTTTCATGTTAAATCTCGATCTGAAAAGTAACTAAAGCTGTCAGCTAAATGTAGTGGAGTAAAAAATACAATATTTGCCTCTAAAATGTAGTAAAGTAGAAGTATAAAGCTACAAATGTGGAAATACTCAAATTAAGTAAAAGTACCTCAAAATTGTAGTACATTTACTCAAGTACAGTACTTGAGTAAATGTACTTTGTTACAGTCCACCACTGGTTGCATCTGAGGGGAGAGTTGTGACGTAACATAAAGTCACTTTTACTTGTTGAACAGGCGGAAGTATAAAAGTCACAATTTCTAACTATATTTAGTTTAATTTCAAGCTGGCATGAAGATTAAACACAGTTCTTAGTAGCCCAAAGTGATGTTTAGAAATAATTTTGAGGGTCGTCATTCTGGGGGGTCTCCCGAGGTTGAGAACCACTGGTCTAGATTACATAACTCACACCAGAAAAATCTTGATTCATGATTTAACTAATAAAGTTCACACAAGGCAGCCTGAGCTTCCTCCTTCCCTTTTCGAGGCTTCTGGGATGCTACAAATCACCACTGTTCCCAGTCATCATGTCATCATAATTGTAAATCAGCTCCAGCTCACTCATTACAGTATGTCACGATGAATGGGTTGCCATGTTCCATCTTACTCATCCTTATAAGTCTTTTGAGGGTGGAAAACCACTTTGCCTCCAGGAACAAACTGAGGTTTCACTTTATATTCCACCCATCTTTGGTTTGAAGAGAAGAAAGAAGGAGAACAGAGAAAAAGTAGTAAATACTAAATTAGTTATCACAAGAAAATAGACTAACCGGGCGGCGCTAAGGGGGCACGTTCTCCCAGCTGTGTCTGAGGGGAGGTCCACTGTCTCATACTTAGTGAAAACCACCAAACAAAAAGTTTAAGATCAAAAAAATTTAGATCAGTTAAACACTTAAAGCCTGCTGCTCATGTGGAACAGATTGTTTCATCATGCAAACTTTTCAACTAAAGCTTCACTCCAGGATCAAGATCAAATGGACCATAAACCATGACATTTTTTTTTGCATTTGCTGTCCACCTCCAGAACTAAAGGTGGGCGATGAGTTTCCACAACCAAAAGTTGTGTCAGGTTTTGGGTGACGTAATTACTTTTTAGTCTCTCAGTTGAGGTTTAAGAGTTGTTCTGCTTGTCTTCTGCATTCGTCTTTACACTGTGACTGTTATCCAAACAAACAATTAAAAATGTTTTTGTCATAATCCAGAAAATAGCACATTAGTAGCTCCATTCTGCACAATATCACTTCGTTCTCTACTGTGATTACCGAAGCATTAAAATTTTCATCAATACCCAGAGGTGGAAAAAGTATCCAGATCCCGTACTTAAGTAAAAGTACACCATAAAATGACAAAAGTCCTGCATTCAAAGCATATCAAAAGTAAAAGTACTTGTTAGAGGATGACCCAATGGCAGAATGGCCCCACTAAGTTGTTATATATATATATATATTCTAAATATATTATTAGATTATTTGGTTTAATGCATTTAATTTATATGGACAGGACTCATTTTAATTAATATACTGTTTAATAAACCTCTTAATCTAATCGAATCTCTGTAAATTGATCATGATTTTTTTCTGTTAAATCTTGACCTGAAAAGTTACTAAAACTGTCAGATAAAATAAATAAAAGTGGAGTAAAAAGTATCATTTGCCTCAAAATGTGGTGAAGTAGAAGTTTAAAGTTACATAGAATGGATATACTAAGTACACTCAAAATTGTAATTAGTTACACCCCACCAATGTCAATACCAGACTTGAATTAAAACTGGAAAGCTCATTTTAAAAGATTGGCTGAGTGGTGGAGGGAGACCACACGCAGGTACCAAAATAAGTCAAACTTATTTCTGTAAGTTTGACTCATTTTCAGTTGATTCAGTTCTATTAAATTCACTTGATGGACAAAAAACAGTGAAGGCTGGTTTTAGTGAAGTTGTAAAATAAAAAAATAAGTAACTTCCCAACCTAAGGAGCTTCTACGTATGTCTGCCTATAATACAGGAGATCCCTCCTCCCAGACAAACCAAAGGTAGGTCACAATCAATCAAGGCACAAGAAGACATGTCAATGTCAAAACAAAGTATAACCATCATTCGTATTGTCCTGAATATAATCAAGTTAAGTTTAAGAGGGTGCTATTCCTTAAGACTACTCCCTGAAACAATAATAATCCTCCCTCTGTACTCCAACAGGGCACAGCCTGGGTTCCAAAGCCCATTGGATGCTCTCATTTCATGCTTGGCAGTTTGGACCCATGACCTGATGATGATGATGATGATGCAAACAAACATTTTAAATCTAAATATTAACTATATATCAATCATTAATAAATTAAATCCAAGTTCATTTAAATTGTATGTGTACATGTATTCCATTAACAAGTGAATGATGGCAGAAAACATCCTGAAATGAGCAGGAATTACCTTTATTAGCAGTTTAGCATGCTAAACTTGTGTGTTCAGCCCTTAAGATAATGCAAAGAACATTGGCGCAGTGATAATTAGCCAAAATAATTACAACAACTAAATCCAACTCTATATAACCTTCTGCATGAAGTCACTGATATTTAGTGTATTTGGAAGAGCAGCCTACACACCATAGCACTGTGACAGTTATGATTTACACAATCAAAAGCTTTTTGGCATGCAGCTAAAATCTGTCCATTATGTTCATACATCCTGTGCTGCCTGTTTGTTGTTAAGATCTTCCGGTTGATTCTGTGATTTGATGGAAGCTTCCATGTGTTTTGTATCAGAGAAGAATTGAAGTCATTCATGTCAGCAGGTTTTCGCTAATCTCGGCATCTCTCAGAGTCATTATTATACTTATTATTTACATTTTTAAACAAATGAAAATAGGATCCATATGCTCAGAATTGGTTATAGTTTAAAATGATATCGGGGAAGTACTCTGCTGTATTCAGTCTCAGGGAGGCAAGTTTTCTGTATATTTTTCTGTGGTAGAAATAAAAAAATAAGAAAAAAATGTCACCTTAGCAGACTGCATGTTCTGTAGTGATTGTTTCTAAATGCCATTTTCCCTAACCCCCTAAACCCAAGCATTCATTTTAATGAAATCATTTTTCAGCTGTTTCCAAAAAGGCTCTTAACCCAAAAATAGTGTGCAATACATACTGTACATGTACATATATTTTTTTCATTTTTGTTTTTTTGGAAGATTACAACTATCACAACTTTAATTTGAACAAAATACAAAGATTATTGTAATTGTAATCCATGTTTTAGGGCATTTCTATGTGATGGAAAACTTTAAAAACAAACTTTAAAACCTTGCAAATTATTTTTATTTTTATTTTTTTTTCTGTTGTCATATTAATGTATTCAACTTTGCCAGAAAATCAAAATAATTCTTGATTCTTGAGGACTTTTTTGTGGATGCAAACCATTGTGGTACAGGATTGGGATTTTGAAACCCTAAAGGAAATCCCTCCAAAATATCATCATCATCATCATCATCATCATTATTAAATTTCTTCTTAATTATCAAAGTTTTCCATCCATCCATCCATCCATCCATCCATTCTCGTCCGCTTATACGGGGCCGGGTCGTGGGGGCAGCAGGTTAAGCAGGTAATTCTATATGTCCCTCTCCCCAGCCACAACATCCAGCTCTTCCTGGGGGACCCTGAGGCATTCCCAGACCAGGAGAGAGATATAATCCCTCCACAGTGTTCTGGGTCTTCCCCGGGGCCTTCTACCAGTTGGACATGCCTGGAACACCTCTAACAGGAGGCGCCCGGGAGGCAACCCTACAGAGGAAGCTAATTTCGGCCGCTTGTATCCGCGATCTAGTTATTTCGGTCATTACCCAAAGCTCATGACTATAGGTAAGGGGTGGAACGTAGTTGGACCAGTAACTCGAGAGCTTTGCCTTCCGGCTCAGCTCCTTCTTCACCACGACGTCCAGTACAACGCCCGCATCACTGCTGACGCCGCACCAAACTGCCTGTCCATCTCACGCTCCGTTCTACCCTCACTGCTGAACAAGACCCCGAGATACTTGAACTCCTTTGCTTGAGGCAGTACCTCTCTCCCCACCCAGAGGGGGCAGTCCATTGTTTTCCGACAGAGAACCATGGCCTCAGACTTGGAGGTGCTGACTCTCATCCTAACCGTTTCGCACTTGGCTGCAAACCGGCCCAATGAGTGCTGGAGGTCCTGGTCTGATGAAGCCAAAAGAATCACGTCATCTGCAAAAAGCAGAGATGCAATTCTAAGGTCACCAAACCGGATCCCTACCTCCCCCCGGCTGCTCCTTGAGATCCTGTCCATGAAGACCACGAAAAGAATCGGAGACAAGGGGCAACCCTGGCGGAGGCCAACACCCACTGGGAACATGTTTGACGTTGTGCCGAGTATAGGGACACAGCTCTCACTTTGGTTATATAGGGACTGGATAGCTCGTAGATGGATGAGCAAACTCCCTTGACCTCTCCAGAAGTCTTGCAAGGGTAAGGGCGGCTGTGGCTCAGTTGGCAGATCGGTCACCCATTGATCGGAATGTCGGTGGTTTAATCCCAGACTATGGCAACCATGTCGAAGTATCCTTGGGCAAGATACTGAACCCCAAATGGCTCGGTGTGTGAATGAATTCCCAATGGTGGCAGGTGGCATCAGTGTGCCCTGGTAGCCTCGACGACCAGCATGAATGTGTGCGTGAATGGGTGAATGAGCGTAGTCTGTAGTGTAAAGTGCTTTGGAAAAAGCCCTATATAAGTGCAATCCATTTACCATTTAAAGGGCTGGTCTGTTGTTCCACGGCTAGGACGAAAGCCGCATTGTTCCTCCTGAACCTGAGGTTCGACAATCGCCGGAACCTCCTTTCCAACACCGTGGAGTAGACTTTCCCGGGTTCAAATACTGAAAAAAAAAGACGTTCAAAGTTTTCTATCACTAAAAATCTTAAGAATAAAGAAACTAAAAAGTAAAATACTTACTTGTAAAATAGTTTAAGTTGGTCTGAAGGAGAGAGTTGGTGATCGGTGATAACCATGTTGTTTGAATGCAGTTTGTATGTTACTATTTTCCTGCCAAAAGTGTTGTAGTAATGCACTTTAGAGTCTGTGTTTTTGGTATACATATTTTTTTTGTGTGCGTCTACATTCAGTTAATAATCGGTGCAACTACACAGCTTCAAATAGATGGTGAAATTTCCTCTAAAGGGGTAAAATCAGATTTTATTCAGCATCATTACATAACAGTGTTTCATTCACTTTCTTAATTGCGGTGTAGGCATGTGACAATCCTATAATAATAATAATAATAATCATAATAATAATAATAATAGTAACTATGATAATTTTCTTGCTTTTACTTCAATATATTTAAATACATGTTTCTCTTAGGGTACAAATAACCGTTGACTTTTTTGGGCAAATGATACTAAACTAGACATTGGCACCATACAAGTTCCTGAAAAGCCTCTTATAGAGTTCTACAACACCTCGGTATTCAAATGCAGAGCTATACATAATGTTCAGTGTTGAATGGGAACAAAAAGACAACAAAAAGCTTTACAAAATAATTAGGTGCCAGATTTTGTCCCAAACAGCCAGACTTTACCAAAGTTCATAAAAGCCAATTAAATGTTGGACATTATTTGACCTTGGCTCACCATAAAGGCAAGAACACATATAGACCCTCAGCTATACAAACAGATAAAAGCTTTTCGCCTGCCAATCACCAGTGACTGACAGTTGGTTGCCTGGAGTAACTGGGAAAGTCAGCAGGCATCAATTGGAGCCAGACTTTAACATTACAGCCTCGCATCTTCTCACGGGGAAGCACAAAAAGGTTAAAAGCTAAGTGTGTGGTATAAGTCGAGTTGTCTGCTCCTCTTGTGTTACTGTTGCAGGCTGATGGATAATTATATTTTGAGCTGAAGAATGCTGTCTGTGTGAACAAAAAGGCAGTGATTGACTGAAACCTCAAGAGCACATATAAGTTGGCTGTTTGTGACAGGAAGCACAGGCTGCATTAGAGAGGATGAATATATGGAAGTCTCACAGCTGGTGACAGTGTGAGATTTAGTGCCCTCCATGCCTGGAAGCAACCCATCCTAAGCCTGGTTTACCAGGATTATTCACTGGTGCTGTTGGTGCGTCCACTGGGAACAGGGTTTTGTTTTATGTGGAGAACACTAAGCCTGGGATTTGTCTGTGTTCCCACTAGCTTCGCTGGGTCTTGAAGGAGGACACTTGAGGTTATAGATGGGGGTCTGCAGCTCCTCGTCCCTGTAAGGAAGCGAGGCGCAGACCTGGATGGTGAATAATCCTTTTAACGAGTGAATCCCCCATAAAGCAGAAAGTCTGCATGCAGGAATCTTTATCTGAATGTACAGAACATGTACACAAATCATCAGGGTTTTATCTCTCAGCGAAGCCTTTATGAGCTCCAAGAACAGCTGACTTGGTTCTCAGCATGTTCTCAGGATGTATTCATGTTCAGAGTTAGGGGTTCAGCTCCTGCTGGGGCCACCCATGCTGGTGTTGGGACAGAGTTTTTTCCCCTGTTTGATAGTGTTTCCCTACTGGTAAATAAAAGCGCCCTCCATTGTGGTCAGGGTTAGGGATAAGGCTTGATTCATATTTAGGTATGGGGAAATTCATGTTAACAAAATAACACCTGTCTCTCCTGACTCGTGCAACTGGCAATTCAGACAATGCAGCAGACTGCAGTGCTGAAGCCAGTTTACACCAATATTTACAGATTTACACGGAAAAAGAAATCCCACATTTATATGCAAATTATGCCTGCATGATTTGAAAAAACAAGTCCAAACACCAGGAACAAATTTGAAACTACACATTGAGTTGAAGCATCAATGATCACTAGAAATCATTCATCAATCATCATAGATCACTAGAAATCAAGAGTGAAAAGAAATTCATGTGAACTATTGAATCTTTTGATGATTTTGAAAATTGTGAGCTATTGTGAACTTGCACAAAAACTGATGGCGAAGATGACTTTATATTTGTTGTAAAAAATCTCAATTTAAACAGAACAAATGTTGGCTGAAGATATGGCTTTATTTCTGCTGGAACCCTGCAGAGCTAACATAACAGTCCAGTTCAATTAAATGTGCAGTTATCTATTATGAACATGACCTGTATTGTATTGTATTATTTCTATAGCACATTTAAAAGAACCAGTGACTGACCAAAGTTGTGTACAATTAAGCCTTAATTCAGAAAACTTTATTAGTCCCAAAAGGGCAGTTCAGTTTTAGTACAAAAAAATTATATATATAACACAGTAAAGGAAATATATAACACATCATGACATTAACACATCCACAACCAGTGACTGTACAGTAGATCCGGGTTGCAGAATGATTCTTAGTTTATTCTGCATTTTGTGCATTTAGCAGCGTTATTGCAGAAGGGATAAAAGAATTTGCATGAATACACAGAGCAACAAGCACAAGGTAAAAATAGTTGGACAAAAGAAGCAAGATAGAAACAGCAAAGGGTTAAATAAAAATACAGTCACAATAAATAGCTTGGGGCTCAACTAGGGTTAAAAATCCTATGCTCGGGTCAAGACAAAAAAAACATTCAATAAACAATCAACCTTTAAAGTAACATTTTGTATATCACAGCGCTGACAACTCATCATTTGGAAGCACGTTATACCATTCATCATTAAGCATGAACCCAAGACTCTGGACCCAAGAACCTGGAGTCCTCAACAACGATAATGCCAAGTTTGGAGGCCACAGAGTCACATGACAGGAGGCATGGGGCATCACATTGCGCCACATTTTCTTTTTTTCAATGGCCCAGGGTGGCTTGATCTCTGTCTCACAAAGGCATTCAGACGAGAATATAATAAAGGTTTGGATGCTATAGTGATTCATTTGGTCTAACTTTTGTAATCATGGGCTACTGTTGTTCATGCAGCCACAACAGCAAAAACATTTTTTTATTTTAACTCGGCCAGCTCAGCCAAACTGGGCAAACATGCATGTCCAAGGATCTGATCCTACTTCATGCTTTAGTGTGCTAGAGTTAAGTTTCACTTTATTCTCTGTCTTAATGATATTGTACTTTTACAGACTGGCTGCAGAGCACCATGCCTGGTACTGGCAGGCATCACTGTAATACTTCAGGACTCTTCAGTGGGATGGATAATCGCTTCGATGGAGCTGAAACCTGGCGCCTCATCTACCCTACCACAAATCCAGACTGCAGCCTGTCAGAGAACCTCATATTAAAGGTCTGACCTCTTCCCTTCTTATTTGTTGTACAAGTGATTACTCTAGATAAAAGTGTCAGCTCTTAAATTCTATGAAAGGTTTCGGATCTGGCTTATTAAACTAGTCATCTGAGCGCTCTAAGGCTGCACAGCCCCAGAAAGAAAAGGCAAGAGTGAGTAATCCAAATCAGATTAGCCAGTGATTCATCCTGCAATCACAGCCTCCAAACTCACATTTTCTTTAGACCAACGGATATTGGCATTCAGGGACTGGAGGCCATAATCACAGGGGATGGATGTGCAGCAAGCAGCGGGCCAACTGAGAGATATTTCATTACTGATCCAGTAACCACCGTTCAGCTAGAGTGTGTGTGTGTGAGTGTGTGTGTGTGAGTGTGTGTTTACGACTGTGTATAAGGCTAAAGGGTAACATTGGTTCCAGCCTGTTTCCCATTTCCCCTCAATCAGAAGAACCTCTGGTCCAATTTCACCCTCTCCTTCCTTCCAACCCCATCCTCAGCTAATTAGGGTTCCAGATCACTGCCACATGCATGTGTGTGTGTGTGTGTGTGTGTGTGTGTGTGTGTGTGTGTCTGTGTGTGTGTGTGTGTGTGTGTGTATGTGTGTATTTACGTCGATCTGAAGAGGTCAAGGAGATGTTCCTCGCCGCACCAACTATTAAAAGGTTGACCCCAGATTTAGTATCAGATTACCAGATTGCCAAATGTTTTCCATATGGTCTTTCCATATAAATACAGAGCTCCCTAGCTGATGTTCTGGTTTGGCCCGAGTCATCCAGCTCTCACCCAACAACTGACATATAGCACACAAACGGATGACCTCATGCCTGGTAATGTTTTTCAGACATTTCCCTCCAATTTGTAACGCCGACTGAGAAGCCTGTTCACTTTCAACCCAGCTACCAATCTGTCCGCCTGCAAAAACACATATTTTGAGGTTTTCTGTTTGATTTATAGTCCCTGAGAGAATAAATATCAAGATGAAATCACAGGTTCCCGTGGTTGGATAATTATCATATAAAAACCAGCGGCCCTTTTAGCACACAGCCTCTAGGAGCCAAAACCGAAATGTGCTGAAATGATTTGGAACTGGACAGAGGCAGCTGTGTGCATGATTATTAATAAAAATGTTCTGTATGTACATTATATCCAGAGTTTTATACCTAAAATGTATTCTAGATACAAAAACATGACTAAAATGATCATACCAGAGGCAGAGCAAATGTTTAGCTGTTTGACTACAAATACTGACTATTGTACTTAATATTTTTGCTGACATTACCATTCTCCGGCTTTACAGTTTAGACTGTTGGATGTATTACTTCTACTACTTAAGGTATCTACTTGCTTCCATTTTTCTTTTGTACAGCATGAATGGAAAATTATTTTGCTGATTTCTGAGACTTTCATCACCAAAATGAGGTAGCAGAAAGTGATTTTAATCACTCAGGTTTTCATCTTGGTTTCTGTAATATGCAACAATTTTGATGAACTAACCAAAGTCCTTCAAGTATTACAAGTAAAGTAACCATGATTATATGCACGTTTTTAACATTCACTTTTGTACATATACCTACGTACTGTTTAATTGACATATAATCAACGTAATCGTGAGCCAGGAGACGCAGCTTACTATGACTCATATTGATGTTTGTTGTTAGTCGTGAACTGTTCGTGGCCGTAGCTATAGTTGAACTGTTGTATGAAGAAATGTTGTTAGAAACACTCACATACCTAAGCAGCCCACCTGCTTCAAGGTTGGACGTGTTGTGTGTTCAGAGATGATCTTCTGCAGACTTTAGTTGTAACGAGTGGTGATTTGAGTTACTGTTGAACCAGTCTGTCCATTCTCTTCTGACCTCTGGCATCAACAAGGTATTTTCTCTTTTACAGACCGTTCTTTGTAAAGTCTAGAGATGGATGTTAGATCAGCAGTTTGTAAAATGCACAGACCAACAACCATGCAACGTTCAAATTCACTTAAATCATATTTTTTCCTCATTTTGATGCTCAGTTTAAACTCCAGCAGCTTGTCTTCACCATGTCTACATGCCTAAATACATTGAGTTGCTGTCATGTGATCAGCTAAATGGATATTGGCTTAACTAGCAGTTGCACAGGTGTACCTAATAAAGTGGCTGTGAGTATATAGGCTATATTTACTTTAGTTTAAACCAATTCTGGTGTCCTCTGTAGTGCAGAGGGTGTTCTGAAGTTCATGTAGCCATGTGCATACTGTCATGCACGCTGTCACATGATCATTTGTTGCTTATTACATGCTCATTTAAATGCATACACATGTGTATGCAAGTTTCTTCATGCATCCCTGCTTGTGTCAGGACCTCGACATGGCCGGCTCACAGTCCCTGGGAGAAGCTGACCAGACTGCTCTGCACACACACTAATCATTCAGCAGAATGAAATCTCCCCTGCAGTCTCTCCCACCCACTCGCTCCCCTGGCCTCTCTCCTCTGGTGGGTTTTGTCGGCCTCACGGCAAACAAACCCCCCACTATAAATCACACAGTTTTAGCAGCATGGTCAGCAACAAGCACAGCATGGAGTGTTATTACTAACTGCAGCCACTTATGGTAAATATAACTGCTGTTTAAAGGCTGCTTGGTGCTATTTAGGAGAACTGAATGAGTGCATGAGTTTGTGAGTTAGTAGAAGAGATCAATTGGAATTTCAGAACGGTTCCATGTGAAACAGCTACTAAATTGATCTTTTAGTAAATACACTCATTCACTTTCTCGTTAGATGAGCAGATTGATAACACTCTTATATCTGTCTCCAGGCTTACTGTTTCCCAATTTTCAAATGTAACAAAATCCAGTTACAAGCACCTCTAAAGCTAACTAATTAATATATCTATTTTTTTATAATTTACAAACCTTAAAAAAATGACATCTTGCAGTTTTACAGGATGTTATGTACAGCACTGTTTCTTGGCTGGGGCCACTGACTTCCTGCTTGTTTTTTTTTTATTTTATTTACACAGACTGTATGAAACACAACACCAATCATCCAAAAGGTGTTGTTCTGAAGAACAATTGTGAATCTCTGTGGGGTTCAAAGAGTTAGAGCGTGGGTGAGCCCGACGGGCACCTGTGACAGTTACTTAAAGTGGCCGTACCCTAAATAATGCATAACTTTCAGCCTTAATATAAGTTAAATAGATAAGATAAGAAAAGATAAGATATGACTTATTTATTCCGCAATGGGGAAACTGTTGGAGCAGCTCAAGGTACAGGCACATAGAAGACGAATAAACAATCTAAAAAATAAGACATATACATACATTCTGTACACATTCTATACATTATAAACGTACATTTCTGCTATTTGGCATTTATTATTCATACATATTTTTTGTGTTTGTTTGTTTACTGAAAGTACTTTGCATTTTTACAGATATTGCACATTGGAGAAAATATATTTTAGCATGTTAAATAGGTTAAATAGGTTGTTGCATGTAGTAGTATGAACATCACTGAATAAATATATTCAAATATATAAGTGGTATCTGACATATATAATATAGAAAAAACACAGAAACCCTTATATAGGCCTAATGTGGTTGGATGTAAACAGAGGTAGTGCAAATAAACCAGTAATAGGTGAATTGGTGAATTGGCTTGGTTATCTTGAATGGGGAAGTTAGCTATGGATCAAAACTGTATTTTGAATAGGCTGTAAACATGTTTGGGTTTTTTTTGCTGTAAAGTTGGACGTTTTAACATTGGGGTCTATGGGGACTAGGTCACTTTAGGAGCCAGACCTCAAGTGGCCATTTGAGGAACTGCAGTTTTTGACTTCTTCCTTTCTACAGAGCCATGCTAGCTGTTTCCTACTGTTTTTAGTGTCTATGCTAAGCTAAGCTAATCTTCTCTGGGCTCCCGCTTGATCTGTTTGTTCACATCTAACTCTCGGCAAGGAAGCAAAATATGTATAAAAATGAAAAAGTCTGATTGTCTTGTCAACATCATACTTATTTTTATTAATATTTTAGGGAATACCATTTTTTCATTTAAAACCCTGCAACCTTCCAGCTGTCATAACTTAAACCCATGATGATGCAGCCTTGTCAACTGTGTGCTTATTCATAAAAACACCCGAGCCAATCAAAACTGAGGATTCCCCGTGGTCACAATGTAATCCCTTTTTAACTGTTATTTATGCGTTGTGAAATTCTGTAGGCTGTCAGTGTGTCTCTACAATACAGATAACCTTGTTTATTGCTCTGACTGCATTAAAAATATCTCCATCCTAGCAGATGGACAGATTTCCAGCCTGGACGCCTCTGGCAGCGCTCTCTGCCAGAGAAAAGGGAAGACGGAGTGCAAAGAAATGTAGCTGAGCGGGCGGGTGGGGTCTGTTTGATTTATTATCGCTGCAACAGGCCAGAACTGTTCTGTTGGGTCAGGAACGCAACCCAACCCCGTCTGATTGTTCCCATGCTGCAGGTGTGGTTCTGCTCCAATCTTTTCTCTTTTTTTTTCCTCCAACATTTATTTAACCTTTTTTTAACCAGGACAGTCAATTAAGAACTAATTATTTATAACGATGGTCTGGCAAGAAACAGTTGCTGGAGAATTAGGAGAAAATGAGACAGAGAAAATAGACAAAAGGATAACTGACGACTGAAGCTGGAAGGTTTGGAGACAGAAAATATAATTTGTTAAAGCAGAGCCAAGACCAATGAAAGAAATGCAGAGAGAGAGAGAGAGAGAGAGAGAGAGAGAGAGAGAGAGAGAGAGAGAGAGAGAGAGAGAGAGAGAGAGAGAGAGAGAGAGAGAGAGAGAGAGAGAGAGAGAGAGAGAGAGAGAGAGAGAGAGAGAGAGAGAGAGAGAGAGAGAGAGAGAGAGAGAGAGAGAGAGAGAGAGGGAGAGGGGTCAGGGGTAATTTAACTGAGAGATATATGTTCCTTTTAAATGTATGCAATAGACTTTTTGATGGATGGAAGAGAAATGAAATTGTCCAGTTATTTTCCTTCACTGAGTTTTGAACTCTGTAACTTTGGCAGGATAGGAAAAGAAAACCTATATAAGTGCTTTAGATATATAGATTCAGATATTCATGATAAAAAAGCCTCGCTCCAGCAGTTTCCATTAGTGGTGGAGATAAAATCAAATAAAAAAAAAAACGGATACATAGATTACAAAAATTATTAAAAAATTATAAAAATTATAACTTTATAAGATTCAGATTCAAGATGTCCTTTTTTGTCATTTTATCAATGTATTCATTTCTTCTAATTATAATGATTATGGCTTACATTTAATGAAAACCTAAAATTCAGTGTCTCACAAAGGTGACTTGACTTGAACTACTGGAAATGGACTTTCCCATCATATTCTGATGTATTGAGACAAAATGTATGTGTGCTTCTCATATGTAAGGTGCTTAAAAAAGACAGACATTACACACATTTAATAAATTGTCAAAAAAAGATAACAAATTGTTTAAAGGTTAAAAGATAAAGTGGCTATGTATGCAAATTATGTGTTATTGACCATTTAGGGTGCATTTTGCTGTGGGAAAGAAACTGTCTGTCTGTTTGTCCGTGATTTGTGTGACCTGTAGCGTTTTCCTGAAGACAGGAGGGCAACCAGGTGGTCAGCTGAGTGATTACAGTCTTTAATGATGGCTGATGATAGCTTTGCAAGACTTTTCTCTGCTTTATTTCTTCAGTCAGACAGTGACCTTTATCAAATGATAAATGGACTGCACTTACAGTAAATGGCACTTTTCCACCTGAACAAATAAGGCACTTTACATTTTCCCTCTTCTCTGTACACCGATGGGAGCAGAGGTGAGGCGTCAGGTGCTGTGCTGCCTATCAGGAGCACCCTGAGCCTCAGTGTCTTGCACGAGGTGACGGGGATCATATTGCCCTGTGATTGACCTGCTCTGCCTCCTGCGCCACAGCAGCCACAAGATCAAGATCTAGCTTCAATTGTAGTTCATTCATTTATTATCCTTAGCTTA
This sequence comes from Centropristis striata, assembly GCF_030273125.1. Taxonomy (NCBI): domain Eukaryota; kingdom Metazoa; phylum Chordata; class Actinopteri; order Perciformes; family Serranidae; genus Centropristis; species Centropristis striata. The sequence continues at coordinate 17,335,172 of NC_081517.1, forward strand.
TCCGCACTCAGGTCGCAGGGGGGGCCAATCCCAGCTGACTTTGGGCGAGAGGCGGGGTACACCCTGGACAGGTCTCCAGACTATCACAGGACTGACACATAGAGACAGACAGTCACACGGTCACTCACATCTACAGGCAGTTTAGTGTCAGCAATTAACCCTAAGTGCATGTTTTTGGACTGTGGGAGGAAGCCGGATGACCAGCGACCCTCTAGCTGTTAGGATGAACGGTATGGTGATGCTAACCGCTACACCACCATCTAGCCCACTCAATTGTAGTCACATATCACAATTTAGTGGTTTAAACTAGTGCTCCGTTTCAATTTAATCATAGATCATTCCTTGTTTCCTGCATTGTCTGTGTGTTTCAGCTGTTGCACTTGTGTCTATGTGTCACTTTTAGGGTTTACTAATAGCTAGAGGGTCGCCGGTTCGCCTCCCGCCTGTGGCTCTTCTGTGTGGAGTTTGCATGTTCTCCCCGTGTCAGCGTGGGTTCCCACCGGGTACTCCGGCTTCCTCCCACAGTCCAAAAACATGCACTTAGGTTTAATTGGGGACTCTAAATTGCCCGTAGGTGTGAATGAGAGTGTGATTGTCTGTCTCTATGTGTCAGCCCTGCGATAGTCTGGCGTCCTGTCCAGGGTGTACCCCGCCTCTCGCCCAATGACAGCTGGGATCGGCTCCAGCCCCCGCGACCCGATTGCGGATAAGCGGTTAATGGTAATGAATGAATGAATGAATGAATAATAGGTAAACAGAATAAAAAAGTCTAAAGAAAGTGGGATTGAATGAGAGATTGCTGGTTAAACTTTGCAAAACGTAAAATGACTAACCTAAAAAAAAAATGATTAACCTAAACAGAATATGTTGAGTTTGGATTTTAGATCTTAATGTGTTCTCAGAAACATCACCATAGTGCTAGAAAGCAACACTCCAAAAAAGGCCAAAAACAAGTCTCATGTTTTCAAGAAAAAAAAGTTCTTTCTATCTATTTTAGTGGCTCCATCATTCTGTTTTGGACTTCCCTCCATTTTCTAGTGATAATTACTGGACTCAGAAAGAAGCAATGTGCCAGTCTAACCAGCGCTTTGTGGCCTCGCATCCAGAACGGATGGGAATCTTCCTCACATTGCCCCCGCTTTGTCTTTAATTACAGGAACACGCAAGTGCAAAGAGCTCAGGGTCTATAATTACTCGGAGTGGAAATAGAGTCACTTTGTGTTATTCTGAATAGATTATTTAAGACAAAGGTGTCAGAGTGCCCAGTTCAAATACAGCGCTCTTACTTTCTCATTTTGGTATCTGAACTCTGTCATTTGGCGGTCAGGCGTGTATAAATGTTTAAGTTGCTGAAAGGGACGTGAGCGTAACTTGTCAACACAGTTCAGGGGAAGAGTCCGCAGCTCATGTGCAGTGACCATGTTCGTATTGAGATGTCCTTGAAGTATTTTAGCATTCTCAGTGTCCTCAAAATGTTGTTGTGCCAAACACTCTTCATATCTCTGTTTCTCAAATGACGTGCGTAGATGACATACACTAGCACTCAAAAGTTTGGGGTCACCCAGAAAATGTCTGTGTTGTTTTCCATGAAAACAAACTGTTTTATTCATGAAATGAGTTACAGAATGAATCGAAAATATAGTAAAGACAAGGGTAGAAATAATAATTTTCACCGGTACAAATCTCCAACTTTACCTCTAGAAACTCAACCAGCCTGAGGAAGGATCATTTTATTGCTTCTCAAATCAGCACAAAACAGTTTCAGCTGTGCTAACATAATGCTCAGGTGTTTTAATGATCAATGAGCCTTTCAACACTATAAACATGATTAACACAATGTGCCACTGGAACACATGACAATATATAATTGATATTCCATAAGAAAATAAGCTGTTAACAGCTTTAATCGTAATTTGCCACATTAAAAATGTCTAGACTGTATGTGTTATTTTATTTTGAAACATTGTGGCTTTTTTAGAAAATGAGGACATTTCTAAGTGACCCCAAACTTTTGAGTGGTCGTGTATATTACAAAGAATCTTGTAGAGGTATTTCTTCTGCCAGGAGAGCAGATATTCAGTAACTATTTGTACTATTTGAAAAATAGCAATTTGTCTAACTACACTACCTTACTGCTCATTCGTGTAAAAAAAAAGATTGTGGTATTGTTTCAAATAAACTGTTTTTTCCTCCAACTTTGCATTTTGGGTCATTTTGAATAAGCACAGTGTCCCTGGACGTGGGAACTATAAAAGCTGTGTGGGGCAACATGGCCTTGAAGGACCTTATAACCCTCAAAATGACCTTCTTACCTCTGACTTGTTGTGTCCTCAGTAGTCGTACATCATGGGTTATAGTTACTGGGAAAAAGGAAGCTCACCAACACACATCAGTCACTTCCAGCGGCGCCAGTGATTGCAGTTTTATCCTTCATTTAATGTGCACGTGAACCCTGAAACAACGTATAAATAACCTCACACATCAACTGAACTTTAGGGACTCGCCTTCCAATATCTAATTTTTAAATTTCTAGTTGCATGTGTGAATCACGTCCTACAACTTGGTTGGAATTGAACCTCACACAAACTTAAAATCAATGTCATCCTTGTCTATTTCTGTTAATGGTAATGTCTGAGACTGTGTGACTGAAGTTTGATGTAACATATGTCACCCCTTGAGGCATGATATTTCCCTTTCATTGCTGTCAAAACATCAGCTGTCTGTCTTTAATCATGGTGCCTTATTGTAACTGTGATCATCATGTAAGCTCCTAAATTAGCAAGGCGCATTCAAAGAAATTATAGGTAATAAGCCAAATAGGGAAAATCAAGTAAAAAAATATAGAGCGTTTCCAGGGAGTTACAGAGGTAATTGATGAGATATCTTAATCAAATTTGTTGTATGTACTCAGTGGTTATCAAAGTTTTTAATCACATTGCATTTGTGTATTTCAGGTACCCTGTTGATGAAATAGGTAGTGGTAAATGAACCCCTATAAAATGGCTACTCCTCAAGAGAAGAGCAAATTAATCAAGAATTGTTTTGTCAAATCAGAGAAAATTCTCAGTCTCTTCATCTCACTTCAGTCTTTTTATTTCTCCATAATGAGAGTCAAACCCACAGACTGACCAACAAAGCATTCAGTCAAACTGAACTGAACTGATATCAAACATGTTTGGATGACAACAATTGCAGCATTTTGTCAAACTTTCCTCATCTTTAAGTTTCACTACTCTGAATTTTTTTGAATGAAACATAAAAACTTCCCTATACGACTGACACACATGGTCCCTATAGATTCCTTAGATCTTCTAGTTTAATATGATACCACTGTCTCCAATATATATTATACAAAACAAAAACAAAAATGGCAGAAATGCTGACGGCCCACCGGCACTAAATTTCGATACTTGGAGGCCATGAATCGATATAATATCACCAAGCAAAATATCGTCTCTCTACATGTGAATGAGTTGGAGAGCGAATCTGTTGTTTTTGCTACACCTACTATTAAAGAACTATAAGGGGAAAGTGTTGTGCTGGGACTCTTCACCCGTGAGCGTACTCCGGTCAGGGAATAAGGACACCGTTTTTACTTTAACCTCTTTATCTTAAACTTTTTCAGCAGCTTATCATTACACACACTTATTCAACACATGCTGATTCCAAGGACCCCGAACGTAAACCTAGCTGCCCTGTATCCTGCCCGACTCAAACAGACTGAACTAAAAAGTGCCTAAATATAATTATTAACCTGTATAAATCAACAATATCAATATAATCAAATTAACAGATTAATAGGGTGTATTTGCTGGTCACAAAGGGAATTTAGAACACCTACCATCTCTGGTGAAACAACTACTGCTGGGTCACTGTGTGCTGTTTGTGATCTGCAAAGGCTTTCATGGGCGATCTGCTCAGTCACCTTTTTGTTGCATCATTCGGCGAAAGATAGTGACTAAACAGACATTTAGTCAAATGTAATATTAGGAACTATTATGTTAATGTAACATTTATATATACAAAGAAAGAACATACAAGGTACACTTTTTTTTACTTTTTAAAAAACTGAGTGACGAACCCAGACACCTACCACACTGCAGAATGTCAGTGGATGCTATAACAAAGTCAGATTCTTGGTATTGTAGGCATAATGACTGAGTCTGCATCCTCTTCTGCCTTCCATGACCGTAATGTTTAGACTGTGGTGCGACTACCAGTCCGCTCTGGCCTCTTCAGTCACTATGGCACAGAAAATACAAACACTCTAAGCACTTGTGGTTTTACTGTTTACCATTCAGTGTGTGTGTGTATGTGTGCGTTTCTTCTTTAAGACCACTCTAGATGTCACTGAGTGTAAATGGAGGGTGTGAGTGTTTCAAGCTTGCGAGCTTCCCTCTGTAGAGTTGATCAAAGTGTGTATGTGTGTGTGTGTAGGAGCAGTATGAGTTGAGGTTAAGAGGGTGCTGCTCTCGCTCTCCCCTCCTGTCAGTTTTATAGTAGACGTCTGCCTTAATCTCGGCTCGGCAGAGCTTTTGTTTAGGTGAAATGTACACAGATGTTGACACCGCAGTGTAAACACGACTGGACTGGGGGTCCAGAGGGGGTCGTGACGGGGAGGTGATACGTGCGAGACTGCAGCCGCCCCAGATCGAGCTGACAGTCTTCCTCAGAGACACCTTAGTGTACATTTACAGTTACGCACAATCACACTTGGGAGCTACTAGAGGTCGGAATCAGCAGAGGCCACGATACGATTTTATCCTGATGCTTGAGTCATGATACAACAAGTTCTCCAACATAAACGGCAGAAGAGGTCGTGTCTCAGTACCACAAATTACGGCACATATGTACATATCGCGGCTCGCTACAACGACATGTTCTAAAAATGGCACACTCGTACGGTCCACAGATGTAAAAAAGGCTGCCGTTTCTGTGGATTTATGTTGTAAAACCACTGACCACGGTTTAAGGCAAAAATGTCCTGATAAGGTGTTATAAAAGACAGTTAAAACAGTACAGTAAATGTACGTAAATGCCGGAAGTGAAGTAGTTACAAGGGTCACGTGGCGACTGTCACTACAAGTTACGTAAAAAGTTTAAGTTAGTCAAAAATGGTTTACTTTTGTTTTCTCACGTGACAGGAACTCCGCTTTCCTGGATGAAAGTCCGCCGCTCGTTTGACTCATCCACTCCCCCTGCCTCCAACCGAATGCAGGAATCCGCCTTTTAAACTTCGCTTGGCTGTCAATCACTACTACGTAAGCAAGATGGCGGCGGGCACATTACAGTGGACGGAGAGCTCGTTTTTTGCTGCCTGTACACACAATCTATATTGATATTTTTGATGAGAGAACAGGCGATTTTAGGCATTTTGCGATATGGTGAGAATAAATTGCAATAACTGCAATAAATAAATTGCAATAAATTAACTGTTTAACTGCATTTTGTGTCCACAAAATGAAATTCAATCAAGAACTGTCTTGTCATTTAAGAGAAAATTATTATTATTATTATTTCTCCACAATGAAAGTGAAACCAACAAAGTATTCAAACATGAATGGACGACAACAACTGCAGCATTTTCTCAAACTTCCCTCAACTTTAAGCTTCACTGCTCTGAGTCTGAACTTTGAAAATCACCATGAAAGACAAAAAATAGCCTGGCTTTGCAGCGTTATTTCAACTACTTCAACCCTACATGATATCATGATGCTTGGTGCCTATAGATTCTTTACATCTTCTAGTTTCATATGATACCAGTATCTCCAGTATGTTCCAAAAAAAATTAGCCCGCTACATCCTCTGCTAAATATCGATAATCTGCGGCCATAAATCGATATAATACTGCCATGCAAAATATTGCGATACTATGCTGTATGAATTTTCCCCCCACCTCTAGGAGCTACTGATAGAGGCAGACTCATTTATTCAGCCACGGTATAAAAAGTCAAACTGTGGCAAAAGAAGTCTAACATGGTGCTCTGCAGAGTACAAAAAAAGAGAACATTTACTGTTCTGTCTTTCACTCTTTCCTTCTTATGGCTTTTACAGTTGTGGAAAGTGGAGCGTAAGTAAAAACCCAGAGACTAATGAGTGTGGTACTGATGATGTGGAAATAGGCGACCGAGGTTCTGTGTTCGGTTCCAAGTGGATAAAATGAGCAGTTTGGTTAGAGGACACCTTCTCTCTGTCTGCAGCTATGAAGCTGAAGTTAAACACTGTTTCTGCATGGTTTGAACATAACGGTTTCATCTGTCTGTCTCCCCAAAACATTCATGCAATGTTACTGTTTATTGCAACATCACACACAATAGGGAGTTGTTGAAGTTTGAATCACTGGGTTTATTTTTAACTCATGTTTGTTTACAGTCAAATCCCGTTTGGTGATATATGAACAAATGTTGAGCTTGCCACATCAGTGAGATAATGTTGGAGACAAGCAGTAGCTTCTGTCTAAAGTCAGTTTATTGAACTATGTCTTTCATGACGGAGGCTGCCTTGTGTTACATTGACAAAGTTTTCCTCTTCTTCCATGATGATGATGATGATGATATCTCAAAATGTATCCCTGAAGTTGTTTGTCCTTTGGCCTTTTATCCATACATTCACCTGCCACTACAGGAACTGAAAACTCTCTTAAAGGGGACCTATAATGTTCATTTTCAGGTTGATTTTTGATGCAGAAAAATTCTCAAAGTACTTGTTCTGTCATATATGCTCAACTTTACTGCCTCTATCATATCAAGTTCCTCTCTCAAAAAAGCCCCCAGTGTGCTCTGATTGTTCAGTCTTGCTGAGTTCAATGTCACCATACCACAGAAAAAAATAATAGGACCCAAATTGTAATAGAGAAATAAGAAGCCTGAATGGTGATTTTGTTTACACTTAATGTATGCTCTTGTTAGCTCATTTCATATTGGGAATACAGTAGCTGCCTCTTATCTGTGCTTTGTTAATTTGTCACATTACAATTTTAAATGGATGCTGGCTATTTTTGCAGAAAGATTAGGTGCCCATTCTTAATCCTGTCCACGGTTCAAACAATTTGCTTAAATAGATGTTAGTGTGCACATGACCTGACCCATGTGAATAACTGAAGCAATCATTCAGTTGAGATTCAAAGATCTTGGTCCAGGAAACCTCTGAACAGCGGTGCTCTCCTCTTGTATTGCACCATACACCAGTACCAGTCTACTCAGAATAATGTGGCAATGTCTTCTCTCCAGCCACAGAAACCCTCAGTTTTGAAACATTGAGCCGGAGTTTCCTGCAGGTTTTAAGTTTAAGCAAACATCACATAAGCTGCTTTCATTAATTACCTCCTTTTTATTTGTCTAAAATTTTCCACTGAGTGAAATAAACTGCAGGAATTTGTTAAAAACCTGCCAGCTCTTGGGCCTCAACATCAAATGTTGGAGGACAATTTGTGTATTATTGTCTGCCTCTCTCTCCCTCTGGTTCTCCGCTGGACGCCCACGGTCTGTGCTCCCTCTCCCCAGGCTTTGGTCAGTCCTGTTGGGCCGTGAGGTTCCAGACGTGCAGCCGGCCTTGACCGGAAAAGGTGAACTTGGAACAGCGGGGGGAGGAAGAAGGCTCGCGTCTGTCGTGTGTGTGTTTCATATGAGCCTGCGTGTACTTTTGTGTGTTTTGTCAACACATGAAATGACCACAAATGACCCTTTAGATGCATCCTTATATCATCCACAAGCCAATGAGCTGCAGTGTGAGTCCACATGTGTTTAAATTACACAAGATCTGGCAGGATATGCTGCTCATAGCTGTGATTCTGTGTTGGCAGGAGAGATGGGGCCTGTGGCGGAGGAGAGAGAGAGAGAGAGAGAGGGAGGGAGGCGTCGGGGAATAAGTTCAGAAACCTGGCCCAACATTTCAACATTTCTTCACCGCCTCTGCCGCTCTGCTTTGGGGCTTGTTAAGTGAAACAGAAGAAGGTGGAGCTGGGGGTAAGGAAAAGGAAAAAGAAGCAGACCTAGTGAGTGGGAGTGCATGAGTGAGCGGTTGAGTAACTGAGTGAGATGAGATGAGTGAAAGAGAGAGAGAGAGAGAGAGAGAGAGAGAGCAGGCGAGTGTGGTGGTGTTCGGAGAGAGCGGTGGCACTGATTACAACATCAGACTCCATTTCCTTCACAGAACAGAGAAAACAGTCAAACATCAGAACAAGAGTTCATGTTCCAGCCAGGCATCTGAGTTTATACGCACACAGGGTTCAGCAGCAACAGAATACTTGATTATTTTGTATCTTTTAATACATAACGTCAAGTACTTTGCTAGGTTATACAATCCTGATTGCCAAAAAAGTTGAGACAAAAGGTGTGTAAAAGGTGCAGAACAACACAAAAGGTTCCCAATTTTTGTGGCAAATATACAATTGAAAAATGTACTGTATTTTCTTTGTAAATATACAGTGTGAATTCTGATTTTATTTACATTTCAAACAGTATCCCAAAACGGATCTGGGTTGTATATCTTCAGGTCAGACCATATGGTTACTTGTAAAATGTCTTTAGTTATTAACTTTTATTACTTACTTACTTATTTCTACTTATTTCTCACTGAGAGTTCTAAGGTACCTGATTACTAAGCCCAGCTCAAACATGTGAAAATCTGTCTTAAAAAAATGACAAAATTTACCCTAAATCATCTACATTTAAGCAACTAAAAGGAACTTTAATCACTAAACACAATTTAACACTTATGACCTACTGTAAATAAGCAAAGGAGACCATCAGTGAGAATATTGCATATTAGTTGTTCTTAATGCCTGCAATTTGTTCTTAATGCAAGCAAATCAAACGGCTCTTAGTTTCAGGTGATTATTATGCACTGTTGAAAACATATATTGAATATTTTATTACATTTCTACCAACAAATCCCTCTAAATCCTACACACTGATCCTGCAAAGCAAACTGTCAACACTTCATTGCTTGCACTTTTTTCTTATGGATATAAGTGCACATAAAAAATGTGTAGGTGCTAATCTGGAACAAAAAGCATACTCAAAAGAAAATTATTTTTAGATGTAAGATGAAAGAGAGAGAGAGAGAGAGAGAGAGAGAGAATGAAAGAAAGAAAGAAAGAAAGAGAATATCAGAGGATGAGAGGGGAGAAAAATGTGTTGCATTCTGGACACAGAGGGGGATATTTTTCTCTTGTGTTGTAACAGCTGTAACCATGCAGAGAGAGATTAACACATCAGTTTATATGATAGAGGTGTTGATTACTCTGATTGCACATGAGGAGGAACACTCATACAGAAACGCACGCTTTATAATTGAGTGTTTACACGGTGCACATTCCACCAACTCCCAGCAGTGGATGACTGTAAATGGAGCATGCACAGGCTACATGTTAATTACTCGGCACGATCCAAAAAAGGATGTCAGGATGAGGGAACGACTTTAAATGTATAATTCCACCAAAAGTACATAATTTATCGTCGAAAGAAACTATGAAAACAGACGTCATCACGGGAAATTGAACTTTCCAACAGTCCTTGAACGGATCAGAAGTTAAGAAAGTTTTCCTTATTTCTTTTAATAGTTCTGTCAAAATTACTTTATTCCCTATATCTTATTTAAGATATCACTAAGAATAAACCATTTTTAAAAACATTAAATTCTGCACCCCTTGGGGCAACTGAGAAGCTATGATGATTTTGCCCAAATATTCACGAAACTTGTGTGCACTGTAACATTTATTTAATTTCATATAAAAAAATAGATTTAAAATAAATTCAAGTTGCATGATTTGTCTTTTTTTGTCATCTGTAAATTCTTCACAAAAGACATTTTTGAGTTGTTCCCACTTCTAGTCGTGATTGTGCTGATTCCATGGAGCTACAGGACTTATTTATTACAGTGTAATACAAGGCCACAGTGAGTAAAATTAAAAAAGAGCAACAAAACAAAAATGCCCTGCTAGGATTGGGGGTTCAGAGGGTTAATGCCGAATCAACTCCCTGAACTGCGTCTGCAGCTCAAATTGACCCTGATAAAAGGCCGACGAGGCCCTCCTACCTCTCCGTCCTGAGGGCTGAACAACATTTACACTCGGTTCGGTCCCAGCTCAGACTGCAGGAGCCAACTTCTATCGTGAATCAACTTGGACCAAGATTTGTTGCTGCAATCAAGAGACATGAATGTGGGGTTTTGGTTGGACTCTTTTGTCTCCCTGAAGTCATAAGATATTTGGAGATAAAGTACCTTTCCACTTTTAGAAAGCAACAGGAGAGTTGGCCCATAATATGAATTTTTTAGGTTTTCTTTTACCATACTTAACGCTGACTCCAGTGTATTTAGCAGCTTCAAATCTCCTGCTGCTTCATGCATCATCATGCTTCCAAGATCCCATTCGTGTTCTATAATGAGAAACATTTGTGTGTGTTATGGAGGCTGTAAAAATAGTCTGTTTTTTTACACTTTTACCTCTCCACTTGAAAAATTGCAAGGCTTCAAACACAATACCCATAATTCTGCTGTGACGGCACCGAGAGATAGATTAGTGTGAACCAGCTCAGGACTCAGACAGATTGATGTTTTACAGTCTGCTCTTTTTCTTCTTCCTCATATTCTTTTTTAAAATAACATCTGTTTTTTTTTTGTATTTTTTTAAATCATGGAATCTGTCCAATCGACTGAAACAAGAAATCTGCAAAAATGCCTTCCACAGAGATGGCTCATCAGTGCTTGTTACTATAGTGATCAAACCAAACAGATTTACAGCTCACTTCGTCCTGTTTGTGAGATCTTGCCCTTCCTCTTTCCAGTCGGCTATAAACACCCGGAGAAAACTGTTCTCACAGCTTTTAACAAGAGCCCAGCGTACTGAAGAGTTTACAACACCTCCGTCTTCTGCTTACAAAGCTATCGTTTTGTTTGCTTAGTCCACATAATCTAGGTTTCATTTGATGCCAGACCACACGCAGGTGGGACCCATGCTGGTGCAGTAACAGTGTCTATTTCAGGTGTCTGTGTTTGCTGATGACGTTTTATGATTTCCTTCAGTGAATCTGCAGGTGTGTGGTGTGTAAAGTGTTGCATGGCTCGACAGGCACAGATGTTTGGAAAGGCAGGCTGATCGTCCCTCAACAGGTGGGATTATCTGAAAGAGGAACTAGAGAAAAAGAAACTTCTCTCTCCAGCGTACTTTGAGGAGAAATGAGCCAAACGTGTTCAAAGCTGTGAGGGATCTTTGTGTTTGTTCTGGCCATTGTTGGCTGTTCATCTTTGTCCCTCTACACATTACAGCATGTCCCACTTCAACATTGGGTTCAAGTAGAATATGAAACATGGTGTTGGTGGAATTCCATTCTTTTTTTATCTTATAATGCACTAAATATATCCAATTTTGAAAGGTTTGATCATTCTGGTTGCTTCCTACTTCATAAAATATATGTACTTTTAATTTAAAACGTGAATTTCTGTTGTTCCCAATGGTTTATCAATGCTCCGAATTTTGTTAGGCCCCCTGTTGATATTCTAAGACCAAACTTTGAACTGTGAACTGTGTTGGGTTTCAAAACAGCAACAGTATCTAGGAGGAAATTTGGGGATTTGGTGGCTGCCTTTGAGCTCCATAAACAAAATCATGAGTGTATCTTTAACGTCTCAAGGGTCACTTGCCAGTGGTTCAGTTATTACAAGCTCATGTTCGGTTGCATTTTCGTAAAATCTGTATAAAAATGATGCACAGGACATTTTCAGTTATCATTTTCATTAATTTCAATATAACACAGTTTAAACATGAAGGAGCTTCAATGAAGAGCTAAAACAAGTTACATGTTACAGAATATACATTTTATCTGATACAGTGTGAAATGAGCAAGCAGCAACATTTGGAATTGGAAAATTGCTTCAATCTGCATTCTTTCTAAAAACCAAAACTGTGACAATCGTGCAACAATCATGGAACCGGCTGATGCAGAGCTTGAAAAATCCCTTTGTTTTTATCCGGGCATCTCTCATAAGTGGCAACTAATTCTGAGGTCGGTTTTAATGTTTCCTGGAATATACAAAGACTTGACCTTGATCTCTTTCTGAACTCCTGCTGAACCGAAAAAATCCTCAGGGAATCTCTCTCTGAGCAGAAGCTGAATGTAACACAGTTCCAGCATGCTTTGTTTAACGGTCTGAATGATAAATACATGTAGATTTGTAGGATTTATAGAATGCGGCGTGGCTGAATGTCAAAGTGAGTTTGCGTGTGCATCAGAATATTTTGAAGAAAAGACATTATGCAAGGACTATTAGAAAAACATGTGTGTATTTGTGTGTGTGAGACCTCCTGTTGGTCCATCCATTCCACTCTTAAACACTAACTCTGGCCAGATGTGACCGTTGCCCTTCACCGCTGTTCGTCTCATTCTTTCTCTCTCTCTGCCCATCTTTCTCTCCTTCTTTGGTAAACCTTCTTCTCCTTTCATTCTCTCATCACCTTTCCCTCATGTTAACCTTACCTGCCAAGCTCAATCATTCTCACATGGCTTGTGACAGTTTCCCTCAGCAGCACAGAGAGTAAAACGCACAGCAATATACACATCATGGTTCAGTAAAAAGTAATGAGAGGAGTGTGTGAGTGACCCGGCTGAAAAGTTCTGGCATCAGATTCTGATTACAGCCCGGTGTGTGTGTGTGTGTGTGTGTGTGTGTGTGTGTGTGTGTGTGTGTGTGTGTGTGTGTGTGTGTGTGTGTGTGTGTGGTGTCGGAGTGTTTACACTGGGCGTTCACGTGGTAACAGGCCTGTTGCTACGACTGATCCAGCTCATTTCCTCTCCACAAAGACTCATCATCTGTCATCTGACGGGCGTGGGCTGATAGTGTGTGTCTACTTTAAACATGTGGTCTGTGTGTGCGTGCGTGTGTTTATACATTGTGTCCATATCCATCCACACACACTATGGATGTCTCCATATTATGACAATTGCATGGTATGACTGAGAAAGCAAAAATTACAGTAATTGAGAAAGTGATTAGGAGATAATTAGGAAATGAAAACCTCTGTAAACAAAATTTAAAATCAAGCCAAAATACTGCAAAAGCAGGGTCTTACATTTAAGTTCAAAGCCAGAAAAAACTTGGTGACTGCTTATAGAAATGTTTTTGTCAAATGTTGGAGAATTCCTCCTTAACGATCTGCGAAAGTCAGTTTCTGAATGAAACATGCTGCCAAAATAATGCTACTAAATCAAGATTTAGCAGTTGTTTAGGCTCAGAAGTCTCAGTTTAAAGGGCTTTTAATTGTTTCATATACACAATGTTACAATGTCTGATGTTCATAGTAAACATGGGCAAAGTTTAAGATAATAGATCGAGCAAATCCTCAGGTTTCAGCCCATTATGAAAGCTCTGTTTCCAATATTCGTTACTACAAAGAACCATGCAAAAGGAGCACTTAGAGATGTGCTCATGAGTCTCTAGGAAAAAGGCATTCAGCATGAAAAAATAAACTAAAGAAATATTAGTTGATAACAAGTAAAACATCCAATTGTTTGACTAATGGACTATAATCAGGCAGTTTAGAAATCTGATAGGGTGCTGATGACGTGACTCATTTCTGCAAGAAGCCTCTTTACTGTCATCCTGTCAACTAAAGTTTCAAAGCAGAATCCTCAGGTTTCTGGCCATTATTAACACTCTGTTTCCAACAATTTTACTACAAAGAATCATGGAAAAACAGTACTTTAAATCTGACCAGAGATATGCTCGTAAATGCTTGGATATACAGTAAGTCATTCAGCATGAAAAAATCGTTAGTTGACTACAGGCAAAACTTTTGCTAACTTTTACTAATGGGGGCAACCCTAGAAATATAATTTTGTGCTGATAATGTGACTTAATTCAGCAGGAAGCCTCTTTATTGTTCACCCATCAACTCAAATTTCAAAGCAAAATCCTCAGGATTCTGTCATTATTAATGCTCTGGTTCCCACAGTGATTCCACAAGGAATCATCCAAAAGCAGCACTAAATGTCCCCACTGTGGGATGAATAAAGTCATATCTTATCTTATATATCGCTTATCATTAAATCTTACTAGAGATGTGCTAATATGTTTCTTGGAAATAAGGCATTCAGCGTGAAAAGAATCGACTGAAGAAATTGTACAGGTGCATCTCAATAAATTAGAATATGATGGAAAAGTCCATTTCCAGTAGTTCAGTTAAACAGCCCCAACCAAGTATTGAGTCATATAGATGAACAGACTTTTCACAGGCCAACATTTCCGTATTAAACATACTTTTTAAAATTGGTCTTTTGTAATATAAATTTTTTTTTGAGATACTGAATTTTAGGTCTTCATTAAATGTAAGCCATAATCATTATAATTAGAAGAAATTAAAGAAATTAAGACATGGAATGTTTCATTCTGTGTGCAATGGATCTATATAATGTGTTATTTCCACTTTTTGAATTGAATTACTGACATAAATAACTTTTCTATGATTTTCTAATTTATTGAGATGCTCCTGTAGGTGACTACGAGCAAAACTTTTGATTAGTTGACTAATTGGCAAATATCCCTAGAAATCTAATTGGCTGCTCATGACGTGACTTATTTCTGCAAGAAGTTCTTATAAGTTTCTTGGAATTAAGTCATTCAGCTTGGAAAAATCAAGTCAGGTAATCTTGGTTGACTACAACCAAAACGACCCATTAGTTGAATAATTGATTAACCCTAGAAATCTAATTGGGTGCTGATGATGTGACTTATTCTTACAAAAACCCTCCTTACTGTCCGCTCCTCAATGAAGGTGTCACAAGTTGCTGAACAGAGGAAACATGTTGGATAAATAAGTCCTCCTGTTGGCTGCACAGTGCTCCCAGTGTGTCACTGTGCACAGACAGTGCTGGGAAAGTTTGTGCTTTCTCAGCAGAAATGCATCTCCATGAAAAATTAAGGTTAAATGCATCAGTCTAGCTTGGGTTAATTTTGTGGTTTCACCAAAACAATGTCGGCAGATCAGTGAGTCACGTAATGAACAGTATGTGAGCAGAACTGTTTACGTCCCCAGTGGTGGTCAGTGGTCTCCTGTACAAAGAGCTGAAAGACCTCTAATGACTTTAATGCCCATTTGGATCTTGTTGAGGTCATGTTTGGTGGTTTCAAACATGAGACCACCCTTTCTCTCACTTCAACTCCTAATTACTCTATTTTCGGTGCTGTTAGGCTTAGCCTCTTTCTGTTTGTCTCTCACTTTGTGTGTTTTTCTCTGGTTTTTCTGATGATGTTTGGGGAATCTGAATTTTGGTGAAATGCACTTTCTGCAGTTATGAAGAAGCTTGTAAATGACAAAAGTGTGTGCCAGATAATTAACAGTGAGAGTCATGGGAGGGGATGAGCCTGTTTGTTATTATCACTTCCTTGAATTTGCACAAGAACACAGTAACAGACACAATACAATAGAATATTTCACTCAATTAAAAGTCCAGTTAGTTTACGGAAAGCTTGCTCACCAAGTTCCTTTTTTTAAAGCTACTATGTCCAGACTGTTTATGCTATTGTTGCATCTATTCATATTACTATTATTATGAAGGCATATGTTGCACTGATGTTTGGCCTTTGTTTTTGTTTTTTTGATGCTATCACTTCAAGTCAGAGATGTAAAAATCAATTATTTTAATAGACTTTTTTCACAGCAGACTTATCATAGTGAGAAAAGCACAAGTGTGATAACTTTTGGCATTTTTGGACCAAAAGTTCTTGGGACTCTTCTGTGAAAATATTCATGATTTAGCAGATATTTGAGCGTTCATACAACACAAGCAAAGATCAAGTCAAAAAACAGCACGAGTAAGTGCCATGGGCCATGAGTCCAATTACATTATATAGTAATCATACATGTATGGTTATTATATCAGGCTTTTCTCATTCACTGAGTTACTAGTTATAATTATGAAAAGTACTGCACTCTAATTTGTAGATCAAAAATATAATTGTAGAGCAGCTTCTAACTAACCCATGTTGACCTTTAGTTACCGTTGTAATTATGACAGGATGCAAGCTGAAATTATGAGAAAAGCTATTTAGGATGAGTGGAAGGGGTGTTGGATGGTCCCAAAAAACCACCAGACTTTGAGCCAAGAGATCAGTGTTCATGTCCTGTTGGAAAGTAAAAGTCAAATTTGTTACTTGAAGTTAAGCTGTAAATTAACATAATTCATACATAGATACCACCTATGAAACCGTGTCCAATAGTTAAGTAGTTTTTTAACCCAAACCTTGATCTTTTCTCCTAACCTTAACCAAGTGTTTTTTTTATTGCATTAATGCAACGACCTGTTAAAAACAGACTTTCACTTATTTAACCCTTGTGTTGTCTTAACTTCCTGTAATGAAGTTCACTAAACCCCTTAAATAAAGCAGCTTGATTGAATTTTAAAACCCAAATCTATTTTGCATGAAGAAACGGTCATTCATCACAAACTTTGTGAATATCGAGGTTTTCTCTCTGACAGTGCAAAAAAAACCTGGATTTAATCAGAGGAGTCTTCGTTTTTATTACAGCACACCTGTCATAATTGGTTTGCTGTTTTACTAAAGTAGGGTTTATTTTTATTAAGTTTATTGCTAAAGGTACTGCATTGGTGTAAACATAATTTTTTAGCAAGCGTGCATGCATAAATGCGTACATGGTTTTTATTTATTTTTTTTGTATGAAAATGATTTGATAGCTGTCGGGTCAAAAATGGCCCCTGAGACAAGATTTGTACCCTGTTGGTGTACAGCTTTCATGGAAATATGAACAAAGGCTTTAACTTTGTTTAACTTTTAGTCATGTTGGGGTCCTTCTAGGAAAAGTAGTTCTTTGAGGGTGTTTCTGAGGGCGGATGTGGCTCAGTTGGTAGAGTTGGTTGGACCCTAACTGAAGGGTTGGTGGTTCGATCCCTGACCGTCGCAGCCTAAATGTCAATGTATCCTTTAGCGAGATACTGAACCCCAAATTGCTCCCGATGCTGAGTTCATCGGTGTGTGAATGAATTCCCAATGGTGGCAGGTGGGACCGTTTAGGGTAGCCTCTGCCACTGTGTGTGAAAGGGTGAATGAGCGCAGTCTGTAGTGTAAAGCGCTTTGAGTGGTCGCAAAGCGACTAGAAAAGCACTATATAAGTGCAGGTCCATTTATCATTTCTTCTACTTTTAAACATAGTGGTGAGTCATCATTTAAGTCAGCACAAGGGTAAAAGTTTTGTCATTTATAAACGTTGTTTATAAAAAAGATAATCACATGAACCTATTCCTGAAGGTATGTTGATTATATTGTACTAGTGCAGTGCCCGTAGGAAGTATGTATTCGTACATTACATGCCACACTACAACGTCTGCAACTCCATAAAACACTTACTTTTCATAAGGTACGCACACCATCCAGTACATACACATTGAACATTGATATTCGCTGGAAACTATTTGAATATTATTGGAAAATCGAACCTTGAAGTGCACTTTAAAACTCCTAAAGATAGGTAGGCTAAATAGACTTACAGATGAGATGAGTCAGGGTGGAAATCCAGAGTGAATAGTGTTACTGACCAGGTGTAGGCCTATCACACAATGGGGCGGAGCTCCCCTAAAAGGCGTCCGATCAGAAACAGTGCAATGCCGAAACACGTCCTACGCAAATAATAATATTTTGAAAAATACACCTTCGTGCCATGCGCAAGCCACATACAAAATCTTAGGTCAGTCTGACTAACGGTCAGAGAGATATGCCCTAGACACACACATGCGCTCCTTGCTTTTATAGATAGATGTTTTTAATTTACACCTATGTGTCATATTAGATTGTTACATTGTGTGACGCGTCTTTCCTGAAGGTGCTTCTCATTAACCTCAACGCGAGGTCAGTGACAGCACCACAGTGATTCAGCAGTATGCGGCCGGTGGTCTACTTAGAGGCTCTGTGCCAACTGTTGAAAGACAACACCGGTGAGAAAGCAGCTTTGGCACGGCTGCCGTATCAGCAGCACGGACCACCCGCCTCCGCCCCCGGACCGCCCGCTCTCATACGAACAGGTATTTTTAGCAGCTTAGGAAGAAATACAGCCTGGATCTTACCTCAGCTCGCTTGATTGCTCAATATTGTTCCCTGGTTCTGTCCCTCTCTCCTTCCTAACGCACACAAACTGAAAGACAATCCAAGAACTCTTTTTTCCTCCCTTGAAACATCTGTACGGGCGTTTTTGTTGTACATATATTTTAGCGAAATCCCACCAACGGTATGAGAAAGCCAAATTTCTCTTTACCTCAGAGGGGATATATAGGCCTACAAATCATTGCTGTTTGATATTTATACACTTTGAAGAAAGAACAAGAGGGAACAAAGAACATGGACCTGCAGAGGGCTGGACAGGGACTCTGGTGTGACATTAAAAAGTACAACATGTAAAATATTACTCTGATAATATTTAAGCTCACTACAAATCTTCTGACTGCAGTCATGTGGGAAATTGGATTGCCAAACTAATAAAAATGTTTAATTTCAGATCTGCCAGGGATCCATCCCATCATCCAACATCTGGATTGTTGCTAATTCAGTAATAAAACAAACAAGATATTATACGATTTAAATAAACTTTAGGGACAGAACTAAGATAGCTTTCCCTGTTCATAGACATTATCCCATGGCTTCTCGTATCATATTTACTGTAAAGACATAAAAGCTGTATTACTTTTATCATCCAAGCCTCGTCAAGGCATTTAGTTTGTTTTTTTCTCCTTTCTGTCAAATGTTATTTCTACTGCATGGTAAAAAGTTTGTTCACCTCGCCGTGACTCAGTTTTTTTTCTCAGGTTTTCTATTGTCAACTGATTGTTGCATGAAACTGACATTTTCTTCACTGTGACACTTGATGAATCTTTTTAATTGCAACCAAACTTAACTTTTGCAGTTCATCAATTATATGATGTAAAATTGCTTTTTTGTGCATGACCTTTGCAGGATGATTCTCTTTGACCAATCAGAGATCTGCAGCATTTAAAGTAATGTAAACTCAATTTTCTAGATTCAACCAAACCAAACACTTTTGTAGTACAAGAGCAAACAGCATTCTGTAGATGGCATCGCCTGAAATGTAACAGACAATGAGTGTTAGCTGCACTGGGGCATAATTTCTATGAAACCGGGTTGCAAAAAACACCAGGTCTTATCTGTAATTTTTGCTGATGGAAAACCAAAAAAAGAGCAAGTTGATTTGATTAGAGTCGTGCCACACCATGCAGTGGAAATGCACCAAAACTGCTGTTGTTTAAGTTTTCAGTCTCATACTACCAGATGTCTGGGATTTGCAGCACAAAGTAAATGTAGATGGTATCAGGTAGGCAGTCAGTCAGGGACACATGAATCCAAACATTCATATGCATCAGCTCGCTCACACACAGTCTGAAACACACATTGCTCCCAGTCTCTCCCAGTCTCCTTTTCCAACAATAATAAGGTCAGGCTTTGACTCACTCCTTCCTGCCTTCTCCTCCTTCATCTCCACCTTTTGGGACTTTCCCTCCTTCTCCTTCTCCATTCCAAACACTTTCCTGGTTTATGATAAATCTCCCCTCTGGATTTGGATGCCCCCTTTTACACCCACTCAACCTTCTCCACCCAGTCGTCTCCCTTTTTAAAATCATTTTCCCCAAGGTTATTCCCTAAATGTGGGCTAAAACTATAAACAGTACTAATACATGTATCAAGTTTATTTAGGAACTGTTGTGAGTGCCTTGGTTGAAAACATAGAATACAGTTACATATCTTACCATGTCTCTCTGCCCAACATGTGTGACAAAGACTTAAATTCACAGTTTTAAAATAGAAAATGTCAGCTCTCTTGGTATGCAGAAGTCAAATCTCACAGAGCTCAGCAGGTTCAATCTGAACTCCAACTAACTTACTAACTTAACTACAAAATAGTCAACTTTTTTCCTGTACGTCAGCCCAAACCCTTTCCAAAAGCAACAAGTGGTGGTCAGTTTTCCAGTGGTTTGCATCTCAGCCCTCTTAGTCAGCCTCACTTTAGCTACTGGACAGCGAGAAGCACTTAACCTGTCTGCCTCAGTAAACATCCAAGTGTTTCCTCTGTGGACTCTAGCACAACAATAAGAAGCTGAACGTCACCCTGAGGTCTGCTAGAAGGCAAATAAACTCTGGTTTGACTTGATTTTGCCGCAGCATTGTTTGGCACCCAATGGACAGCTAATGTGTTACTGGATCTGAAGTTAGAGCAGAAGTGACCAAGAGTCTTGACACATTTGAGTGTAATCCAGCAGTGGTGGTGAACAGTTGGTGGATGTTTGAGAAGTTCTGGCTTCTGCCCTCCTCATTCATTCCCAGGATTATTTTGGTGGCTTGTCTGAATAAGGAGACTTTTATGTAATAGTCATGAGGGGAATCTTTGTTGGACCAATTTATTATCATATGAGGGTTTTTCTGTTAGATACTGTGCATTTCTATCTTCTAGCAGGGTGAGTGCTGTATGTTTGTGCCGTAGATATCATAAGGCTTTTACTGGCCTCTGTTCTTAAGCGTCGACATCACTCCATCCAACAAGATCTTTAACCTAAACGACAGAATAGACAGTGTGTCAATATCACCTATAACCACACATTTGAGCATTTGTCAAAAGCACACCAACATTATACATACATGTACGGTTTGCAGTTGTAAAAAAGGCTGCAGTTTCTGTGAATTTATGCTACCAAACCACTGACCTCGGTTTAGGGCAAAAAAAACTTCAAGGTGAGGCGTTATAAAAGGCAGTTTAAACAGTAAATATATGTACGCAAAAACTGGAAGTGAAGTAAAAACAAGAGTTACGCGAAAGTTACGTAAAAACACAAGTTAGGTAAAAAACAAAGTTACGGAAAAAACACAAGTTACCGTACTTGAAAAACGCAAGTTACATAAAAAACACGTTACGTTAAAAAAATGTTACGTGAAAGACACAGGTAAAAATAAAACATAAAAAATGTTCACCTTTGGTTTAAGTGTGACAGCCACCATTTAAACTCTGCATCACTATCAATCACTACAACTACTTCTGCAAGCTGGTAGCAGGGCTCAGTTTAAAATTTAAATATAAGTCGTAATTTACTGCCTGTACAAACTATATTGACATTTTTGAGGGGAGACCAGTCTGTTCCATCTCATGCACCACATGCAAAATATCTCATGAGCATTGTGTCTCTTTCTGTGCCTGTCCTGTCATGAGCTGCAAGGAACATCCCCAGTATGTAGCTGCTACTTTTGTAACCGATAGTTTAGCCAGCAATGTCACAAATTCCATGTCTGAAAAGGGCTTTGATTATTGTGCTTAGAGTATGTGAAGAATGATGCAGTATGCAGTCAAGTGGTTTGACTCCCATACAAATACAGTTAATTTTGGTTGACAAAATATTTTTTTGACATTAAAATCTGACAATTGATGTTAAACGGAGTGAAAAAAAACCGCAGCTATCCTCAGAAATTGTTGCCATATTTTCATGTTACGATTAAGGTTACATGTTCATGAAAAAAGTCACTATGAGGCAGGGACAAAACAGTTCATGACCACATGAAACGGTTGCGGTTTTGTGTTTTTTTTTTTATAAATTACCCAGGTATTGAAAGCTTTTCAGGACATATTTGTTGCGTAGTGCCACATTCTGCCACATCTGCCAAAATGCAAGCACACACATACTGTATAAACATTTGTATTTATTTATTTATCTAATTGGCCTGTTAAGGGATAGTAATGATAAAGCACAATATACCTACTCAGCACACTGTGTATACTGTACAGTGCCATCACTGTGTTTGCCATTGAGTAGCTCCACTGGAGTACTTATGTCACATATTATGTCATACAGGCTATTATGAGAAGTCATGTTTTTTATGCGATTTTGGTGTATATATACATGTACCAGTATCATGCTTTTTTATCCCAGCTAAAATACTATCAGTCATAACTCGGACGGGGTGAAGAGGTGATGAGTTGGAGCCAGTTAGAACTTGGCTCAGAGATGAATGTGTGAAGCCAGTGGCTTACAGTCAGTGTCAGGGGGATTTACAAGTGTTTGTGTGTGTTTGAGCCTGTGTGTGTGTCTACATGTGTGTTTGTGTGGGATTAGGGGTGAAGGGCGACACTCGTCCTCCCGCCCTCTCCTCCCCTCTGTCAGCCGAGGATCTCCATCCTCCTGGCTCCTTCCCACATAGATCGTGGGAAGATACCCCTGCCTGACAACAAAAATAAACAGACAAATAAAATGATATAGGGTAAATAAACCAATTTAGAAAAAAACATTGACTATATTTAGGTATAGATAAGGAAGGAAACCCTCTCTCAATGTGTGTTAAATAGTGTTAGTTTTGGTTAACTATTCACTGTTATTACAGAATATAAACTTAAATATAACGTTTTTAGCACCCAAATTAAGCCAGCGAGTACATAAATGGTAAATAGGTTACTTTTTTGTTATGGTAAAACCTATATAAGCCATGTTTTCTTCACATAAAGTAGGCTGTTCTGTGTGGTAGTGCTAGTGCTTTGAACTTACTTTGAAAAGTAATGCAACATTATAGTTTAGTCATTCAAAAACAGAGCAAATCTAACTTTTTAATCAAGTATTCCTAGCAGCTTGTTGTCTGTCTTTAGAGACAGACTTTCGGTTATTGTACATGATATACATATGACATATGAGATGTAATACAGAATAAAGCAAAAAGAAAGAAGTTGAAATCAATTCAAATTCTAAAAGTATCCCAGTCCATGTTGCCCCCCCACGCTGCAGGGAATAAGCGATTCAGCAGGGAGCTAAGAGGAACGGCAGGAAGAAGGCTCTCCATAACTGCTCAGCCGTGACGCTGCTGAACTCCATCAGTCAGTTTCCACTTACATATTGTAACTCTCCAGTGTGCTCCTCCACATGAGCCAATTCAGCACTGTGGAGGGTAAACTCCATCATATTTTAGGGGTCAAGTATTGGCTCCAGAGTGGTTTGTTCAGCAACAAACCCGTCTTAATGATCCACCCACTCCCCTGCTGAAGTGTCCTTGAGACACAACACTGAATCCCTCCACCTCCCCTGTTGACCCAGAGGTGTGACATCGCCATGTGAGACGTGTGTGTCCTCTCTGCGGAAGGTTGTGGAAAAAAAGAAACTCAAAATGATGTTTGACTGCAGAGCAGGAAGTTTTGGTGAGAGGTGCAGAGGTGAGAACTGAGACTGAGGTGGAAATAATGATGAAAGAAACGGAGGGATAAATGAGAGTGAGCTGGGACAGCTGCTTTCAATTAAGGGAGGCAGACAGGAAATGACTGAGTGAAGCGTATGGCTAGTATATTGATTCCTATCTGCATTCACTTTCAAAATGACAGAACTAAACCACTCGTTCTCAATCCCAATGTCTATGTCATTGTGTAACACATTTGACAGCCCTGTGCTTCTCTTTGCTTCCACTATGGCTGCAGTTTTAGACCAGTGGAGGATGTGTTTCAAACACAACTTTCCTATGTGGTCATGTTTAGACCGTTTGACCAATATAGGAAAGGAGGAACTAGTCTGTTACATGGGGACCTCTAGTAATTGTAAAAATTGTTGAGGGCATCTGTCATCTTAATCCTGTGCACATCTGCCATGTCTTTAAGTTGTCAAGTAAAAATTCCACTGCAAATTAACTAGAATACTGTAACAATAATAACCTTTTTGTCTAGAGAGCGTCTGTATTTAGGGACCAGTCCAACTTATTATCCAGGACTGGTCCCTAAACACAGACGCTCTATCAGATGTTTTATCAGTCTGTGGTGGAGCCAGGTTGGACACACTAGAGGAGGTGGTGGAGAGATGCACTGTCAAGGTGTTCCAGGCCATCTTGAAATACCCGGATCATCCACTTAACAACACCTTTATGTACCAAAAAAACAGCAGTGAACGGCTCCTCTCTCTCTGTTGCAGGATGGAGAGATTCAAAAGATCCTTCTCTCCTACAGCCATCAGGCTGTCTCATTATAACAGAGTTACCAGACTAACTGAATTTCCCCTCAGGGATAAATAAAGTAATTTTGATTTTTTTTTAAAATTTGATATGAGACATGTTTTGTTTCACAATTATTTTTATTAATAGGCCTATTTTATTTTTCTTCTTCTATTTTCAATTTGGTAAATATATTGAACTTTATTAATTCTGTCCGACTATTGTTTATTTCATTTGTGACTAGTTTATTTTGTTGTGTAATTACTTTTGGTCTTCCGGGGGAAAGGGGATGTTGGTTCTTGTGAGTGGAGAAAGTGTTGTTTTCTGCACGTCTGAGTAAACGGTAGAAACGTAAAATGGTCTTTGTGCTTTTCTTTTTACCAACGAGTTTAAAGTAATTATAAGTCAGTTACCAAGTGAGACCATAAATTAGTTAAGACCTGCGTTACAATACCATATTTTGCCATTCACAGAGGTCATATGATAATAGTTTGATGTAAATCAGCATCTCGGGTTTTGTATCATGGGAGGGTTGACAAAAGTTTGGCTCTTCAAAGTTATCTTCTTTCTTTTCTTCTTCCAAAATTACACTTTTGGACTAGCCAAAGCATGTCCACCGGCTTCTAGCTTATTTACCAAATGCCCATTTATTTTGCACGACTAGAAACTTTGACTCTTGTAAGCTTTTGCTTTTCTGCTTTTACAAGTCATCTGGTTTCCCTTTTGACTGGTGACTTTAGATGATATGACACAAGATAACAGGAATGGCAGTAGTAATATCCTGCATATTTATGAGTTCAGGTACATTTTATGTACATAAACACAAACACAAACACAGGTCTAATGTCAATAAACTCATGCGCAAATACAAACTTTTCTTATCCCATGCGAATGTGCCAAACAAAACCCAGATGTGAGGTGGTGGAATTTCTTAATCATGTAAGATCCCCTTGACATATTAGTCCTTTGCAAATAGAGCTTAAGTTATAATATAAGAACAATTTATGGAATGACCAGTTAAGACATGTAGTGTAGAGATAGAGAAATATTAGAATTCAAAACACAGTGCATTCATAAAGTAATAAACCAACATATTTTCACATGTGATGTGAATTTGGAATATTTTGCAATTAGCTGGAGCAGCAATAGCTACAATGGCTGTTCAGACACTCACAGGGAGGAAAGGGATGTCTCATTACAACCCACAATGGTTGATTGACAAGTGGTTGACTAATGGGGATTTCAGCGTGAAAGCAAGGAGAATTTTGGCACCAAAGATGGAGATGGAAAAACAAAGAATCAGACAGTTAGGGACAGCCACTTTTGAACGATTTGAATTTGAAAGACAGCATCCTGTAGAAACCTTTAAATGTCTCTCTTTCACAGTCAATCTCCACCATTCATCCACTGCTCAGTGTCACAGAGAGAGAGAGAGGTGCTGAGAAGAGCTGAGAAGTCAAGAACTACACACTTACGAGAGACAAATAGTATTAGTTATGTGGAGAGTTTCTGTGTGAACATGCGGTGGGGAAAGCGGGGGCGTCGGCGCTCGAGGGGAGTGGGACGACTTTCCAGGGGAGTGTACCGAAGTTAAGAGGGAGAGGAGAGAATGAGGGCAAAAGTGAAGGAAAAGTAGAGGGAGAGGGGGGGATTAGGTGAGAGAGAATAAGAGGGAAAACTGGCTCTGTGGGTCCAAGTGTAAACATGGAGCCAGTGTATGAACGTGTGCGGGGGCGCAGGGGTGAAATCGAGAACGATAAGCATGATGGAGGGAAGGAAGGAAGCAGAAAAAGAAAGTTAGAGAGAAAATGAGGACAAGGCCTGTTTGTAGAATAAACTCTCCTCTCACACAGGGGAGGTAGAGAAAGATAACACAGCTATGAAAGTTAACACAAACTGGCTTTGTACTCTTTCTCTCTCCATCTAACACACAGATTTCATGCCACACGCCTCCTCTCAGTCGGCCACACACAACCACATGCCGGGCCCACATGTGCTGAGAGAGCCCAGAATTCAAACCATCCACCTACACACACAAACACACCAACACAGACACACACAACACTCACAAATACCTCGTCCACAAAAGCCAGCACCTAAATACACACGCTGGCAGCCAAGCTCAACAGGCACACAGACGCACACACACACCTCCTCACATACGGTACGCTCATGTTCATTATGTACACACTCGGAGGCCCAGGACGCAGGACGAAGGGGATTTCCAGCCTGATGCTCCACAGCTGCGGGACGGCACCCTGCGCGCCGCCAACCTGACGCACAGTGATGACCTCACCGAATGGGAGTAACTGAGAAAACAAACCGCACACGATCAGAAGCAGCAACTTTGACTTTGTGCTTTATTCTGTAAAGACGAGAAGATGATACAGATGGAGAAGCTGAAAAAAAAATGCTCTGAGCAAGAACATCAGCAGGGGAATTCTGGAAGCTTAGTCACTGTTACTTCAGTCACTTCTGTTAGGGTTTTTTTTTTTTACATCTTAAAGATTTAAAACATTAATTTGTAAACTTTTAGTATAGAATCGGCTCAAATACAGTAGCTCTAAAGTGCAACATAGAGTATGTACGCTAAAAATAGCTCTTATGAGCATATATTTAATTACATTTCAAGCATCACAACAGATTTCTGACATACTTTACATGTTCTTCTGTCCAGCACCTGGATGTGCATGCCTTTGTAATATATCTATATATTTTTTTATTCAGCGATATTATAAACCCATTCATTTACATATTCACACATTTACTGTGTTTGTTTTTGCCAGCTGTCTTTTCTGCATTTGGCGGCTGTTCATTGTTTGTAAAACTGAGAATTCTTGTCTTTTTTGTGATTGGTCATGCTGCAAACACTGTCCATTTGTTTTGAATTACCTCGTAACTTCAATGGGAAAATCGTGGGTTGACTTACCAAGTTTATACCCACATTGTAGGACTGCAGCTGTAAGGTTTAGTGAAACCAGATACCAGAAAGTTAAACCTGGGTTTGTCGAGCTCACTTTGTAGTCTACAGTGTTTGTCTGCAGGTGAAAAACAACCCCAGACTCTACAAACTTTATCCACTTTTGTACCGATACATTTGCATTTTTGCAGCATGTTTTCATAGCTTTCTCTTGGATTCGTGCTTAGGATCTGGCACAATGGTACACTATCATTTTCTCATTGAACTTCTTTACAATCTGTCTTCTTTTTTTTTTGCATTCCCTGGGGTCTCCCCCTGCTGGACATTAGAGGGTGTCGGACACGTCGTTCAATGTACTTTAATGTTAGGGACGGAGCTTAATATGGTACGGAGTTTGTTATGTTACAGGGCTTAGTGTGGAAGGAGTAAAATGTTACGAACAGAGTGCTCCGTATTTATCTTGCATGCACCAGAATGAATGAAGAAAACATGGCAGAATGATCTTGTATAGTTGTGGCTCTGTGCCAGCTATTCTTGTACATTTTAGGTTCCTAAAGTATGTATTATTATACATATTAAAGAATGTATCTATTAATGATTTACCTGTCTGCACAGAAGAGACAGCTTAACCAAGATGTAAGGCCTGTTCCTGAAATACACACACACCTAAGTATTAAGTTTGTATATATATATATATATATATATATATATATATATAATACATTTGATTTATAGGCACCTTTATTATCGCTCAAGGTCACCGTATAGTGACAACAATAAAAAACAACAACTAATAAATAACAAATAATAATTGAATAATTTAATAAACAGAGTGGGGATGTAATATGAGATTTTTAGGTACAATATGCCATTGTTCAGTTCCAGAGGCGTGGAGTAGAGTGGTTGAAGGCTCTCAACCCCATGGTCAGGTATGAAGGAGCGAGGTGGTGGATGGCCTTGAAGGTGAGAAGCAGGATTTTGTAGTCTGTGCGGTATTTGACAGTAAGCCAGTGAAGTTGTTGTAGTACCGGAGTGATGTGACAGGTGGAGGGAGCTCTGGTGATGATCCGGGCTGCAGTGTTCTGAACCAGTTGGAGCTTGTGGATGAATTTTTGAGGCAGACCAAAGAGCAGGGAGTCGCAGTAATCGATGCTCATGAAAAAAGCAATCTCACAGGAAGAATGGAGGTTAAAGGCTCTTCCACAATGGAGGAGGTTGATCCTCGGCCCTCTTGCTACTGGACCTTTTCTGTCCTTAAAATGAGAGTCACCTCATTCAGCTGCAAACTGCTGGGAGATGCACAAAGACACTTTGTCCCAGTTTCTAAATGTCTCCCTCTTTTTGAAAACAACTCAAACTCTGCACACCTCCCCTGCAAAAACTTTCCCCAGTCAATAAAAAGAAAGAATGTTGTAAAATAGGAATGCTATGGTCTGAATTACTATTGAGATGGGAGCCATTTGGAATAAAAGTTGCCTCCCCTGTTAGCCTTAAAGCTTGACTGCAGAGTTTTCTCCTCTTGGTTGTGATGATTTTTTTTCTTTCCTGTCAGCAGGGGAGCGTTGCACTGCCAAATAACCAGCTCGTTGTGTAATATTTCACCCTGGCTGCATTTAGAACTACCTCTGTAACCAATATAAGGTCATCCAATTTACTGCAGAACCAAACACTCTCCATGATGCATGAAGAAGTTAATCATCATGAGGAAAACAAATGCATCTTTTAAAGCATCTTGAAGTCATTATTAATCGTTTATCCTCTTGGGACAATTAATATCTGTGCTAAACTTTATGGTAATTCATCCAATAGTTGTTAAATATGTCACTTTGTTGAAATGACAGAAGTACTGACCGCTAGTGCCAAGATAGCAAATGTCCCTGCTGACTGCTGCAACCCCACCATGTCAGTGTTGAAAGCAGTCATCCATCCACAACAGACCTCCACACCCTCAAAGCACTATATGGACGTCATAGTACTTCCTGCCACTGAAAGCAAATTACTAATATAGAATAGTTGAGCCAGCAGTGACAGAAAGTGGACGACTGGAAGAAAAACTGTGGGGTTTGGAGACTTCATGGAAACAGACTCAGAGGTTGGATTTGAGTTGAGAATGTGAGTGTTAGA
Source organism: Centropristis striata (assembly GCF_030273125.1). Classification (NCBI taxonomy): domain Eukaryota; kingdom Metazoa; phylum Chordata; class Actinopteri; order Perciformes; family Serranidae; genus Centropristis; species Centropristis striata. The sequence continues at coordinate 17,364,174 of NC_081517.1, forward strand.
GGAGTAGTGGAGAGAAGGATAAGAGACAAACTGGGTGTAGCCTTTTTGAGCAGAATTCAGGAGAGATGAAGAGGGGGAAAGGGGTTATTATGAGGAGAAATCCTCTGCAACACTTCTCTGCTTCACTGATGTTATTAAAGCAAATAATCCACAAAGAATAAGTTAATTCCAGTGATAATAAAGCATCTCTCAATTCTCAGATTCCTCTTGACAAATTCAATCCCCTTTTCATTCCTCATCTTTTACAATCCAGTGCTCCTTGGCCTTACCCAGCACTTCTTTTTATGAAGTTCCTCGCTTGCTCACTCTCTCTCTCTGCTGTTTTGTTTTCAGTCGCTGCACTCAAAGAGCTGCCAGAAGCAATTTAACTACTCACATATGTCTGGCGCTGGCTCAAGATGTCCACCTCTCACTGTGGGTTGCTCAACGATTTCACATGGCATGCAATCTCAAGCTGATCACCATTTGTCTGTGCTGCTTTTCGAGGGCTTCTCCAAGAAATGCATACAGCTGATTAACAGTTTTCAGGTCAGCTAGAAGGTAGAGGAGTAAAAAGGGAAGAGAGCTTGTTACTGGAAGGTTTCACCATTGGGTGAAGCAGTTCAGGCTGAAATAATCAGTATTTTTATATTGATAATTGATAAGATGATTAGATGTAATGTAAATGGTTGTTAGTTTCCACTTGCAGGTGATGAGTTTCAGCCAATTCACATCCCAAAGTTTTAGGGAATTTTCTGAAATCATAAGTGGAAACAGACGAAGCAGATTGTAATAAACCTTGCTGGCTCAGCCACTTTCCAAAGTTTTAAGTAAAAATCTAACCTCTAGTTTCTCAGAGAGGAGGTTCAGGGGCCGGCAGGAGAAGTGGTGCGCTGCCGCTTTCAAGTGGGAATTCATTGAAATGTACGAAGCAGAATGGAGCTAAAACAAGCTTGTACACTTAGCAAACACTGTTCTTCCTCCAACAAACATGGTTACAACACTGCAAGCCAAAATAGTGTGTCTTCTTCTTCTCCTCCTGTAAGGATCAAACTGTCGGCCTGAAGCCAAGAGTTTCCACATTACAGTATTTAGTAGCCATTAAGAGCGGCCCTAGCAATGATCAAAGTGATTATTTGGGAAGCTCGTGGGGCCAATTGTTGTCTTTGGCCAGTGGTTTCACAGCACATTGAGAATAATGCTCAGTCTGGAGAAGCCATTACCAGTCAGCATCAACAACCTCAGGACACAGTCTGAGTGAAGCGAGCGGAGCAGAGACAGAGCTGAGTCAGAAAAATATACCAGGTTTGTTGATGGAGGCCGCATGAGAAGATGGGGGAGATAAAGGGGGAGACGGTCACAAAGAATACAGAGGAAAGAATAATAAGAGAGAGGGCTGGAGAGAGGGAGGAAAAGAGCAAAACACACCTCAGAGTTCTATTGTCATTTTTACAGTTTTATAGTATTTTTTACTTTGTTCTTTTTCTTGTTTCGCTCTAATTGATTAAGGAAAAGAGATCCAGCTGCTGGCTGTAGATTCATATATATATATATTCTCTATTTTTTTAAAAACATGTATGTATTGCATTTTATGTAATTACAGTAAAGTACAATACAACAATAACAAAGACACAAAAGACAAATAAGGTACAGTCGAGAACATTCAGAGCCAGACATTATCTTAGTATACCTGTTGAAATCTCTAGATTTCCAACATTTCTAAAACAGGACTATAAATGGAGTGCTTTTACAACGGCTAAAATAGGGAATGTATCCCATCTCGGACACCATTCGCGCTTTTATCCCTGATCGGACACATCTTCAATGCTGCACTTTCCGGTGTTTCATGGTCATTTCGAATAAGATCGCCACCACCAGTGTAGGTATAATTGATTGTTTACATATTTAACAATCTATGTGTGAAATTGAATTTATGTACTGATGAGAGAAAGCAGTAAGGACGCACGGGCAACACTCTGTGACAATCTTAAAAGTACTTCTGTACTTTTACTGTACTGTATTTTATTGTGAAGGACAAAAGTACGGTCTGGGTGTGTTGATAACGATGGTTGATAACGATGATATTTATTTTGTTGACCCAGAAACATCTAATATGTCCCGATAAACTCAGCAGCACCAATTGTTTTACAGTAAGGAAGGATGGAAGTGACCAATGTGGGAAACAGATAGCACACAGCTAATTCACCGGCCATAGCGTCCTTTTGCCGGCAGGGATGACAGTACAGACATGGCAGGAGAGTTTATATAAAGTGGATCATTCTGCACGCAGAAAAATGATTCATGCAGAAGATATGGCAACTTCATAATGTTTGTCACATGTTTGTCTTCAAATGACGCTACATGCAATTTGATGGTTTGTTTCACTTGATGAATGATCAGATTGTTTTTAGTTGTACATCTACTACATGATGTCATGGCTGTTTATAGTTGACTTTTTCTTCTACTTTTGTGACTAATTAGTTTGATTATACATGGCCTACTTGTGCATGTTGGAGCTCCTTTTATACAAATTATCAAGAAAACTTTCCCCAGCATTGAGCTTCTACTACAAAGAGAGGAAACATGGCATAAAAACTTACAATAAAACCAATTATCAAGCGGAGAAAGTGAAGAAGAGGGCAGAGGGGATGGGCGGTCTAGGGAGAATGCATGCTCCGTTGGCTGTTGTGAAGTTTTTGGCCACATGTTCCACCATTAACTCCAAATATCTCCATTACGTGTTGTGGGAGGTTTAATTAGCTTGGTTTATAGATGAATGCATGTGTACATTTTTATGTGCCTGCATGCACAGAATGTATAAATGCTGCAAAGATCAGTTAGTTTAAGCTTTAAGAGGCTCTGATAATCAGTCAGCTTTTTACTTTGAGGTCAAATGGGGTCATAGATTAATGCAAAAATGTTTTGCAAAAATTAGTTTTTGAAGGTTAGACTCTTCCTAGAATTCTTTACCAAACTTAAGCTTTAACTGTTGTGAATACTTGGCTCATGCAGAAAAGGACACTCTTTTAAGGGCACTCAAACCTTTAGAGTTTTATTTGACTTTTTGGTACTTTGACTCTGTTAAGTTTTAAGTTTGTGGTTGTTTGCGAAATTGTACACAACTGGTACAATGTGAAACTATTCAGAACCATCTGTACTTCAGACAGAAACCGCAGCGCTCCCTCCAAGGCAGATTTAGCAGAGAAAACATCTTTTCAACAAATGTGAATCTCTGGCTGGTGTGTACATTGTTTCCCTGTCACTGTATACTTGTCAGTATCCTGTTAGCAAGTCACACACACACACACACACACACACACACACACACACACACATCTGAAAATCCTTTCCAGCTTGTGAAACAAATCCGTACCGAAATCCGATGGGGTTTTTACAGGAGATGGAACATGAACGTGCTGGTGTGAATGCCATATTTTGTTAAAGGAAGCCAAGTCAAACAGCATTGGTGGTCTTTTCCAGTTTGCACCGTATGTGGGAAGAACATACTTGTTTCATGCCAGTGCAGAGATGAAAGAAACCTGACCCACTGTGATGCCCCGAGGCTGCAATTTATTTACACATCTCTGTAAAGAAGTAAAGAACGCAGCAGGTGATGGTGACAGATAGCATTCATCTACTGTCAGTGTGTGGAGCACATTTCATCTGCGCTGCACAAAGGATACTACTGTTGTGTAGATGAAGACTGTTTTTATTCTCATCTGAATCTCAGATAGTTTTACTCTAATGTCAACCTGTGATGTTCAAAGCATTCCACTCGTTATGTGGATAAGTATTGTACTTTTTATGGACCTATTTTCTTGCCTGTAAATGTGAGTATATATTGTAGCTCAAGGCCCTTTAGTATCAGTATTTGATATTGCAAAACAATAGTTTAGGGGCCATAAGTGAGGAAGGTTTGTTGCTTTCCTCAAATGTTTTTTGACAGCTCCCAGGGAGTGGTAGTGGACTGCTTTCAGCTGTGGGTAATACAGTAATGAACAACAGTGGTCCAATGCTCTGCGCTTTCCACTGTTGCACTGTTGCACAGAGCCCAAGTCTAAGTTTGTGCATTCCTTATTGCTTTCCTCACCATCTCTTCTTGTGTTTTAGGCTTGAGATATACTTGCTGTTCAACCATGCATTTGCATACACAACCAGCTGTGTTGTAGTGTGGCATTGTTCACGTGTTACTGGAGGTTTTCACTAGAGGGCGCACCAGAGAAGTCAGACCGTATAGAAATACCGGATTTGCAGGATGTAAATAACAAACATGGCAACACTCCAGGAGGTTATTATATTCAAAGATATTATGGAGAAGCTTCTAAACTATCTGTTGTATTGATAATTCTGAGATTACAGCAGAAAAAGTGAAAACGGTGCCATCAACAATGATATAAAGGCTGTTAAATCAGGCTTGTCTCGAAATGATGAGTACTGTTCCTACTGTTCATGTGTTATTGCATCTTGTGGATGCGTAGTGTTCATTTTTGGCGATGTGCACAAGCAACACTCCAAACAAACGCAGGACATGTGACGCAGCTGTCACGCACACCCCAACACGTAGTTAACAGCACGTTTATCTCCGGCCTTAGGCCGCGTTCAGACTGCAGGCGAATCTGATTCAAATCAGATTCCTACTCAAATCCTATTTTTAGGGCTGACTGTCCACACTGTTTTTAGCAAGTGTCCAAATCGGATATGGCTCTGTTCAGACTGGGCCACATTATTGACTGATCTGACAGGTTGCTATAGTAACGGCGTCAGATCGTCTGACGTCGTAACGGCGTCAGACGTCATATAATTGCGACAGCGACAAGAACAACAACAATAAACATGATGGAGGCAGGTCACCTCAGTATATTGGCCTTATCACTGTCCAGTAGAGGTGCAGAACATCTCAGACGCACCAGGGGAGAAACCGGGCGGATGGACGCCCCCGTATGAGTCGGGCGCAGCTGCCGGTGGACACCTCGTCTCCGCGATACGTGTGCCGCGTAGATTGACGTCACGGACAGTCAAAACCGATCTGAGTATTTGGAGCGGTTCAGACTGAGACGCATCTGTCCAAATGCGATCTGAAACTACCTCCCGAAGGTGGTTTCGATCCGGTTTGCAAAAATCGGATTTCATGTGATTTGTGACTGTTCAGACTTCAAAAGAGCCATCCAGTTCCAATCTGGATGGGCTAAAAATCAGATTTTGGCTGGCAGTCTGAACGCGGCCTTAGTCATGTCCACGGGTGATGCAGGCATTTAACAGAATGAGACATCCTTGCCTCAAAGCCAATATCAATTAAATCTGACCTGGGGCACGACTGCATCAGCTGTCCATTGTCACACCTCTTGTTTACTGTTTACAGTTCTTTTTAATTAATCTGCTTCTTGTTTCGGCTAAATTTTCCATTCACAAGTTTGCAAGCCAAACCTGACTGTCCATATCAAACAAAAAAAACTGTTAAGACTTCTCTAAGGCCCAACTCTCCCATACTTTTAGGATTCACAGCTGCTAATGAAGCCCATTTTATCATGTGATAACATCTGAATTCAAGTCAAAGTGTGAGCTGCAAGGAAGATAATGAAGTAATGACCGTGGTCATTGCAGTTTCTGTGGGATTTAAACTTTATTGGAAAAGCTTATGTCCAAGCTCAGGTTTTGGTTCTCATGCCATTTGCAGGTGTAAAAAGTGATTTAAAAATACAGTATAAATCTCATCATCAAACATGTGTTTGTCTCTGAAGGAAAAGTAATTTCAAGGTACTTTGAGTGGTGGAAATGTGTGAGCTGCAGCCTGTTGTTTGGTGGGAACACTGATGTCTGTTGTACTTCAGGGAAATGTGAGGTGTTTCCTCTGCTGAGGGGTGTGTTAGACAGATGTGATGCACAGACGGTGCAACAAGGTGACGCCCTGATCTCAAAGTTCCTGTTCAGATTTTCAAAGTCAAGTCAACTTTTCACTTCAGAAAAACAGTTCTGTTTTCAGCAATATGATGCATTGGAGTTTCTCCAAAGGAAAATATTGTTCTTTGTGTTTTAGAGACTGACATTCATGATAGGACTGTGCTGACAAGAGAAAAATATCAGACTGTCATGTGGTAACAATATGTCTGATTGCTCTCACCCCCCTTCCCTTTTTCTGGTCTCTCACTACAAACTCATCTCAATCTCGCTCTTCCTCCCACATAATGTCTTGTCCTTTGTCTTTTCCCCCATTTTTCTTTCCTGGGGACATTAAAACTGGCATAAGTATTGAAAAATGATCCCCCTCCCATCTTTCTTTACCTTTGTTCTTGGCTTCTTCTTACCATCCATCCAACCACAAGCCACTCATCCATCTCTTTATCTTTCCAAACCATCCATACAGTTGGATGTTGTTGTTCCATTCTTGAATGCTCGTGTTTAAAACCATGTTGAAGTGCTCTAACAAAAGACCAGATAAAGCATGAGAGGAAGAAGAGAAAGAAAAAGCTGTCATCAGCTGTCTTGTTATTCTCTTCCTCTTCTTATTGTCTGTTTCTTCTTCAGAGACACTAATAAGCCAAAGCTGTTGTAAGTAGGTCTGTTTAGTCTGTGTTCGGACTTCATGAAGGTAACATGTTTTACATGTTACCTTCATGAAGGCTACCATGTTCTTACTTGCATAAAAAAAAAAAATTGAGAGAGTTAGATGAGAAGATTGATACCACTTTCTCTTTGGAGCTAAGAAGAAAAATGCCTGCAGCTGCGTAGCTTAGCTTAGCTTAGCATAAATTCCATAGACCTGTTAAAAGAAATGGACATGGCCAACATGACTTCTCCCATTGATTGCATTTTGTGCCATCTGCATCTAGTTTTTTGGAACCATATTTGGATGAGACCATGGCGCTAAGTAGAAGGAGAATGTGTAGCTCTCAGCTAATTGCAGGCATGTCCAAATTATTCCAGAAAGAGCCATATGGCTGCAGGTTTTCCTTCCAACCAAGCAGAAGCACAACAGGCACGAGTAATTCAAATAACTGCTCTCAGGGTTCAAACAGCTGTTCAGTCCAATCAGGTGTGTTCTTGATTGGTTGGAACAAAAATCTGCAGCAGCATGGCCCTTTATGGAATAGTTTGGACATGCCTGAGTTAATGCAAGCACTAGCTAGCTAGCTTGGTTAGCAAGGTGCATAACTTACAAAATAAATGTCATGCTTTATTGAAGAAGACTTAAAAATAACAACTAAGACCATAAACTCAGTCGTGAAATGTTTACTCCGTTATTAAATCAAGTTAGAAGAAGGATAATTTCCTCATAGATTTCTATGCAAGTGGCCCTGCTGACCATGAGAGAGAATGTCTAAGGCACTGCTGCAATGGCTTCACTTTTCAGACTTGAAGGATAAAGAGTAAAAACAACACTATCTGGCTCTGTCACACACAACCCACAAAAACCAAAACTTGTTGTTTTAATACGTGTTTTTGCTGCTTGGTGGATTTTGTTACCGTTGGACAGAACAAGGCTTCCAATATTTATGCAAAGCTAACCAGTTGCTGGCTGCAGTGATAACTTCATCCTAGCTGTGCAGATGTGAGGGTGTCAATCTTCTCCTCTAACTCAGCTTTTCCAACATGTCAAACTCTTCCCTTCTGATTAAAATGATCTACAACTTGTTGCTATAAACCCTCCTTGTCACTGGTCTTTCAGGATTTTAGTTCCATCCTGTGAAAGCTGAGCCATCTCTTCATCCTCACTGTTCTGTGTGGTGTAAAGCCCCAAAATCAAAACAAAACTGTTCCAGCACAAATGGCAAAATCATTGTTGTCGTTAAGTAATTTTAGCCATGACTATTTGTCCAAAATGGTCCTAATTTTAGGGGCCATTGCAGTAATTTTGCCAATTTATCGCGTTAAAGCTAATTTTAGGGCCTCTGTTGTTTTTGCAGCCGTGCAACAGATGAGATCAGACGGTGGTTAGGGAGTATGAAGGGTGAGGGGTTTGTCAGATTGATGTTTCTTAAAGCGTTTTTCCAAGAAAACAGTCCTGCCGTCCCATTTGTTTTCAGAGATAAAAATAGAGGGAAGTTGTTTTTTCCTGACCATTCCACATGTAAAGAGGGAGAAACTACCCTCCTCACCTTTGATCCTTTTTTTTAGAATAACCCACGAATGCTACAGTGGCGACCCTGCAGGTGGTACGGCCTTGACCTCTCAGCTGTAGCAGTGGGAAAGAGTTATGGAAAAGATCTGAGATGGTTTAGTCATTTACCAGTTCAGTTTATGTTCTGCAGGCATTTTTGTGTCATATTTGAGGTTCTGTTTAGGGGTTCTCACAAGAATAAAAGTAAAAACTTGTGTGTGTTCTTCTATCCCTCCTCAAATTAAAACCATAAAAAACTACAAATCAAAGAAATATCCTAAAAGACTATAAAACCACTCATCACATGTGCAGCGAATTACACAGTGAGTGGTTTTGAAGGATTTTTTGGTTCAATTCAAGCAAGAAAGAGAAAATGACCATTTACAAATATGTATGTATTTTGCCAAATCAGTTCAGTGTGGTGTCGGTGAGGCTGAGGATGACTGTTCCCACCACATCGACTTTCCTCAAAGCTTTGGAGAAGTGACACAAACAGCCATTTGTTTTTGAGGGATGACTCCACCAGAAAAAATTGAACATGCACTTAATGAAGGCTGCATGCTGACTTGGCAAGAAATAAGTCTGAAATGATTACCCTGCAGAGTTTTTATTGAGAAAGAATCTCGCTTATGGTTTGAAGAATGAGGTGTTGAAATGTTTGCCTTGTGCAAGCTTAAAGCGGATAAAAAAAAAGAAGGAAAGAAAGAAAGGAGGGAAAGTGTTTGTTTTTCCATTGCTGCACCTCACAGTACTTTGTATTAATCTTGTTTCATTTAAGATGAAGCGAAAGATGAAGAAGAGACTAACAGGACAGATCCAAAAATGAAGTCTGAAGATAATTCATTACTTTTCATGGAACATATGACTCACATAAATTCCCTCTCATCTGTGATTCTCTCACAGTTTGTCTAAACACAATCACAGTAAACTTAGTTGTCCTCCTGGACGTTCACTCCCACTCCAGACCTGAGTCAAAACATTTAAAGGCCCGTCAGCTACAGTTGGGTGGGGCTGAACGCATGCAATCAAATTATGTTTAGACAATCACAGACACTTTAGTGAACTCTGCTTTCTATCTGTGATGCTAATTGAGTTTAACTGATCCTCCTGTCTCTGTTCACATCCATCTGGAGTTCTATGCTTCAGCTTTATTAGCAGGCCAGGCACAGCGGAGGTTTGGGCTAAATGATAACATCATGGGTGGAGAAAGAGAACTGGATTCAGCGTTGGAGGCAAGGCCCTGTTCATTACTATAAAAGTTACTCCGTGATGCATTAAGCCAAAAAAGTTCTGCTCATAACATGACTTATTATAATGGTCACAACTCCAATTCGTCCAGAATGCGGCTGCTTGACTCCTAACTTGAGCACGCAGACGAGAGCACATTTCCCGATTTTAACGTCCCTACACTGGCTCCCTGTATTGTTTAGGATTAATTTTAAGATTTGATTATTCACTTTTAAGGCTCATACTGGGTTGGCACCCTCTTACCTGTCAAGTCTTCTGCACCAAGTTCATTGAGCTTTGCGAAAACAAGACTAAAGCAGAGAGGTGACAGAGCCTTTGCTGTTGTGGCCCCTAAACTCTGGAATGAGCTCCCCCTACAGATCAGACTGGCCCCTACACTGCCTGTTTTTAAATCTCTCTCTTTAGAACCCATCTGTTCTCCCTGGCCTTCGAAGTCTCTGTCTAATAGAGGATTGATTTTGTGGTCCGAATTCTTGTCTTAAATCTGTGTTAACTGTCTGTATTCTGTATTTTGTAATTCAAAGCAGGGAAGTTGATTTACCTAAAAAAAAAAAAAAAGCCTTGCTCCAAAACCTGACACTTTTCCAGGAGGCTTGGTCAACGTGCTAACATGCTCACAATGGCATCTGAGATTAGTCAGTCAGACACACCAAAAGGACACACTGACTAAAGAACAGTTACCTCGAGACAAAAAGTAAGACCACTGTAGAAACATTATCCATCAGGTAGTTGGGGGAAGTCTGGACCCAGCAAACACTGGTTGGACAGTGAACTCATGTCCCTGGCCAAAAATGGTTCTGGTCGAACGCCAAAATGTTTAATTGTATATGGGGGAAAATCCTTCATGGTTTTCTACCACAAAGTGAGGTAGCTGTATGACGTTTAAATTGAGATGGTTTAGTGGGTGAAGTACAGGACACAAGTGATACATGCTGTAGTTTTCGGTTTTGCAGGTTGTCTTTCTGCCTTTATGATGTATGAAGCTGCTGAATGCACTCTTTTAACATACATTTAGCAAAATAGCTGAATATGCCCTTTGTGGCTGCAACATATTTAGACGACACAAGAATGTCAAGGAAGGACGTCCAGCTGAGGACAAGATAATGTCAAGAACGTGTGCACAACTGAATGTTGGAACTATTTTTGAATCAAAATGGGATGTCCGCACGTGACGTTGAAACAATGGTCTTTAAATGTTTTTAAAAGTTTGCTGGAGACCAAGGTGGCGGACTGACATTACCATCCCTAGAGCTACTAGTGCAACTTAAATGCATGCATGAATAAATTGCAAGTTTGATAATCTTGCTACATGAGCAAATAAAGTAAATATTTATTTCGAGTGATATTGGCAGAAACAAACCACAGTAGAATCTGAATTGCTGCCAAAGGTATATTTTATAGTGTGAATTTATGTGCATATAAAGTGAGTTTTTTTACATTATGAAAATATTACATGAAGGAGGCCTGTATAAATATTAGGCCTTGGGCAGGGTGGCGGTGAGGCAGATGAGCTTAAGCTTAATCCGTAATGACGCAGATTTGACCAAACTCTTACAGTCTCTTCTAAATAAAAGTGTTATCTTACAAATTCTTATGACACCCATGGAAACATCAATTCACACTCGGCGTTTCGCTCAGATATGTAGCAAAAAATTAAATTATAGGACTGTGTATTAGCAGAATGGCCCAAGGCTGAAACAAACAATTCAGACGTTATTATGTATCATACTAATGCTTGATCTGTGAAACCATGCAGCCCGTTGATTAGCACGATGTAAATCATGCTCACCCTTGCATGAGAAGGCAGATTTATGATAAAGGAAATCTTGTTCAGCTCATGACTGTTGCACCAGAATGACTGTTTGCTGCTGTTAAATTTCAGATGTGTTAAGCTTTGTTTAAGGTTGTGTGTGGTGCAGAGTGCAGCAGGACAGGCTTTTCTGGTCAGTTTACACATTTGTAGCTTCAGTTTCTGGCAGAGTTTGATGTTTAACAGAAAGGTGTGGCTTTAAAGAACAACTCTTTCTGACACCTGAATGAATCTGGCAGGATGCTGATATTTGAACAGTGAGTGTATTTAATCAGCCAAGAACTTGTGATGGAGATGGTTTTGATGTGTGTTTGAGAGAGAGAGAGAGACCTGTGGCCTCCTGTGTGTGGGAGGGGGACCCTGTTACAGTCTCACTGCAGTAAAGTTACATTCTGAGCTGCAGATGAGGCATGACAGGACTGATAGCAGTGGGAGTCTCCATCATTAACAGCTACCAATAAAATGTCCAGTTTATTTTTTTCTGTCCATTCTCCTGCAGGCTGTCCATTCACACCTTCACATATATACTCATTACTCATATATGTATATCAAACTCAATTACTTTTGACCATCAGTTAAAAGATATGTAGCTATGAGAGCTTTAGAGACGCATACTTTTAAAACACATTTAATTTTTTTTTAGGTGTTTGTGTCATTCTGTCGTTATCATATGTATTCAAATTCAAACTTTCCCATTTTGGTCCAAATACGTATATTTTATTGTCAAAATGCCATTTTCCCAAATTCTTTTCTAACTTTTTCCATTGTGACTTGATGTAAGTTTCTGCACAGTGACGTTGCTACAGCATAGAACGTGTATTATTGACGATCGTTGGTAAGCTCCTAGTTTGAAGAAGCAGAGTACTGGCACAAAAGTTTTTTGTTTTTTTTAAATAAAAAAAGTGGTGGACACCACCTCAGTTTGTATCTGAGACAGAAAGTCACACAGTGACTCTAACAAACGAATAGATCAAGGCAGTGGTAGACCAGCAACTGCCATGTTCTACAAGGTAAAATTGCTGTTTTTGTCAATGGAGTCTGGTGACTGACTCTGATGAAGAGAGTGGTACTGCTGTGGCCAAGGGTTGCTGCAAAATATATTTAATCTGTTTTAAAATAGCAACACCCAATAAAATAAACATTTGTTTAAGTGTAGGCTATAATTAGAATATTTTCATGGCTTTAGCTTACTGTCAGACAGCCTTTTCATATTATCTATCCTCCCCTGAAAGCCACCAGACTGCTTTGACAAAAACAGTCATTTTTCTTGCTGCTCTACCACTGCTTTGTTTGGTTAGTTAGTTCTTGTTACTGTGTGACTTTTTGATCCAAACTAACATGTCATTCACAGCAGTACATTGCTTAGCTTATGTGCTTTCATTTCCAAACTTAGCCTTGCTAATGTTGACTCAACGTATGCCACTGCTTTTTTACTACGGCTGAGTGGGCATTTCAATTTGAAAACCCCCAAAAAAGAGGAAGATAGAGTCAACATTTAACTTTGGACAGAGTTGGTCTCATTGTTTCACCCCTCTGTCCAGTCTTTATGCTAAACTATAGCTAATCTCTTCTTAACACTAGTTCTTCTTCATGAGATATGACCGTGGTCAACACTGTCTTAGCCACTTACAGTACCCACACACGTCTGCACACATAAACACATCCTTTATATTCTACACACATTCGCTCCTACGGGGAAGGTGGTGGGAAATTGGGGTTCAGTCTTTTGAAGTGGGTGGGCCTGTGTGGGGGTCCTGTGGAGCTGTTGGTGGTGAGGGGCTGTTTGTCACGCTGCCTGACTGATTCAGGTTGTCAGGGTCATGTGACATCTTGACCTTGCTGTTTGCTTTCACAGGGTTGACTAGGATTTGACTCAGATTGAAATTGATCCATACCTCTGTAGCACACACACACAATGCACACACCAACATGCATGGTTCAGTACATTTGGCTTGAGCCCACTCACCACTGTGATCGTCTTCTGTCTCTGTTCTATTGGTTAATTTTTTCACTTCCAAACAAGTATTGTAAAATTAAAGAAGGAAGGAAAATGAAGTTGACTGGTTTTGGTCAACACGTTTTCCAACCTAAACAACAGAAGAGTTTGTGTGTAAGTACCCCTAATTATGACCACCAACCTAGGTTTAGGGAAAAAACTTCCTGGTAAGGCGTTATAAGAGACAGCTTAAACAGTTGATAAATGTATATAAATGCCGGAAGTTAATTCAAAAACGTGATTGATTGTAAACGCACATTACTGACGGTGAAATACGTACATATAGCTAATTTTTCACTGCCTGTACACAAGACTTATACTGATGTTTTTGAGGGGAGAACAGGCTGTATTAATAAGAGTTGGAGTATTGTTGGGAGATATTTTTGGGGGCCAGTGTTGTGGCAGTAAAAGTCTGTCTTATTTCCTCCAAATACTGATTTTAATGACTCGTATCTAGTTCACTGCTAAGGCTTGGATGTGAATGAAACTCTTCTGGTGGAATTAGAAGTACAGTGCAAATGGTGACATCTTTGCATTTACTGCAGGGAAATTGCAGACCAATTTGCGAGTTTGACAGAACTTGTTTTTGGAGTCACAGTTCTGCAAGTTTTCGGTTGAGCATGAACAAGAAAATGCAGTAAATATAAATGTTTTTGAAACATGTAAACGTGTAAAATCAGTGGTAGCTCATCAGCCATAATTCTTAATATAAAAGCTGAGGCACTCATTCTGGTATATTGCCATATGCTTTCATTCCGGGGCCCGCGACACAGAAAATTAAACCACAACACAGGGCTGTGGATGTTTCTGTCGTGGTTTTGGTCTCGGTTTCAGAACCGTTTCACCCCGAGTCACAAGTACGAGCACTTTAAGATGTGTTAAAATGACCGACTTAATCTTGTGTTCCAGATGACAACTTGCATGATGCAGATCTAGTTAAATGGACCCCAAATTTACTGCACATACAGTAATATTATGCTTTTCAGCTCTCAAATCAATTCACATTTTGATTTCTGGGAAACTTTACATTAATACAGTAGTAGTATCGCATAACATTTTCTTCCCAATTTAACCAATGAAGTTCTGAATTTGCTCTCCGATTTGTGCCTTCTGACCCATCACGGTATTGGCGTAGACTCACGCCTGGATTCCACTGGATGCGTAACGACTCCGACAGGGGTCTGTCCGCAACGGCTGCGTATCTACGCAGTCCGTCAACACCCACCGGATCCGTCTGTGTCGGAGCTGTTGCGGACAGCAGAGTCCCGAGGACGCACGAGATCTCGCGAATTCAGGCCTAATCAATTGATATAACTGGAAGATAATCAACATCTCCTCGTTAATGACTGGAGACAAATGCAGCGACTCCGTCTTAACGAGCGCTAACGAGGTCGGCCGGCTTGTTAACGAGCCGGCCGACTTCGTTAGGGAACCCGAGGTATTTTATTTTGAAAATATACCGGTGTTTTATTTTGTGTCTGTGCAAGACTTCCTGTCCCGAACGATCTGCTCTGTGCTGAATTTATGCGTAGTGCTCCGTCGTCCGACAAAAATAGAAGCTCTGCGCAAGTGTTGCGTGGGCTGTCGGATGGCCATGCGTTGTCGGACTCATTACGCAGCGGATCTGCAGTCGGTGGAATCTCACACATTGATTATAATGGGTGCGTAACGGCTCCGACGACGGATCTGCAGCCGTTACGCATCCAGTGGAATCCAGGCATCACTGGTATTGTCCAGTGGTATTTAGAGCCACCAGCCTTACCAAACCAATGGAAAAAATCCCTCTTTCTCAGAAACAAAGTTTAAATAACTAACATGATTGTAACATACAACTCCAGTCATTAAATGTAATTTAACTCCTGTGCTCCTATGCTAAAAGATGTTGAGGTTATAATCAAGATAAAATATCAAATCAGGAATTACCGTTAAATAAAAACAGATAAACATGAACCACAATGCCTTTTTTTCACTTTCTGCATATTAAATACATAAAATTCAACCTCTGAGTTACAAAAAATACTGTAAAAAGATTACTTCTACCTATGAATGAGCAATAAGGTAATGTGATTACCTCCACTTATGAGTAATTAACCCAATTATCAATGTAACTTGCATTCTTGTCTTTTCTGCAGCCTCATTGGTGTTTTTGTGATTTCCCCCTCTCTCTATTTAAATCACAGACCGATGACTTCTCTTCCCTCAGGCTCTAACAGCGCTGAGCTTAGAAGAGAGCTGTTTATGTATACTAAAACTGCATACGTTAACTCATTTTTACTCTATGGTACAAATGTTGACATCCTTTCCCCTCTCGTTTTTTATACACTTAACATGAATTACAGGGAGCCCTCCAAACTTAAATGGTTGCCATGGGGTTCAGGAGGGAAAAATCGTGAAAAAAAAAAATTCCAAGAGGGGAAAAAGGCCCAACCCAAAGAAGCCATAAACGACTTATGGATATGAACTTGAAGGAAACAGAAATATGAGTTTTAGATTATAGGGTATAAATTTAACAGGAGTAGGCTCCAAACCAAGGAATTGTTTCGTCATCTCTGAATAAAACCTTCAGTCAGATGAACAAATTATGACAAGAGCCTTGGATCACTGGGTCGGGCTGCAGTAAATCCATCAGCCTGTACACCTTAGATTTACAGCAGGAACACTCTGTGGAAAACTGCTCCACTCCATCCGTAACACTGCTCAGTGAACTCCCTCTTTTTATTTTATTAATCCAAGAAAGTACTTCTACTGTGTGATTTGTTTTTGCACGGTTAATACACATTTACACCTTTTTAGATGGCCTGTTTAGATTTCCCACATCTGTTCATACCCCTAACTGAATAACACTGTCTCACTGTAAGCTCCACATGCATTTCCATCAGTGCTTTTGCATGCAACTGCATAAAAAAACCACCAGTTTGTGCATGTCCTTGTTACCCTGTTTAGTATGGAACGTATCCAGCACATATTTGTGGTCTTTCTGTTTGATGGCACAGTAGTCTTGGTTTCCTCTCTGATTGTCTTCAGACAGCAACATGGCCACGTTTAAAAGAATAGTTCAACATATTGAACATTATGCTAATTCACCTTCAACTCAAGAGTTAGATGAGAAGATTGACAAGGCTCTCGTGTCTGTACGGTGCAAATTAAGCGTTAGCGAGAGCCAGCAGCCGGTTAGCTTGGCACAAAGACTGGGAACATTCATTTATCGTGAAGCCTCCGCTGGTCTGAGCCAAAAAAAGGTTATATAAAATGAACTACTGAGCTTTAGAAGTGCCAATAGCCAGATTTTGTTACTTTCAGACAGAGCTAGGCTCGCTGTTTTTCCCTGTTTCCAGTCTGTACATTAAGCTAAGCTAACTGGCTGTTGTCTCAAGCTAAATAACGGCATTTTTGATCATCTCATCTACTCTCTGCAAAAGAAAGCAAACAAGTGAAGTCGGTCTTCCCCCACAAAAACAACCCCATAAGTCTTTCAAAAACTGTTGAACTAGTCCTTTAAAGTCTTAAAGTTTTAGCACAATGAGGTTATTGTGCTAAAACTGCTAATATACTCTAGACCTTTACACTGTGTTTAAATCCCCTCCAGTTTCAGTTAATAATTTTACCTTTGAATCTTAATATTTTCCATAAAACCAGTATTTTTGTGAGATTTTAGCACCTTCAAAATGAAACCTGCGCTCACAAAAGTTTGTTTTTTAGCTCAAGTTTCATTCAGTTAACTTGTTTGTCTGTTGCTGACAATAAATCATCACACAAACAAAATCACATGTCCCAAACACCCTAAATATGCACTGTCAGAATCACTTTAACAAACTGGCCTCTGTACAAATGTACAATAAATTGAGACACACATGGTTCAGGGACAAAATGAAAGCAAATACATGTATTTATTCCATTGCAAGTTGAATGAACGCATCCACGTCCCCTCTCATCACTTTTGACCATATGGCTTAGAGAAGATGGATGCCAGAGAGTTTGGTGGAGCTTTATGCGTCATCTGGTAAGAATGCACCATCCATTCATCTAAACAGTATCTTACCTGTTCCAGCTTCCTGTGTTTTCTCTGGCAAAAGGCTTCACTGCTGCAGCCTTCCCTCATGAACCCGCCTCACATTAATTAAGACCTGCACCGAGGTCTGACGCCCACAGAATGATGGCTGATCCTCTCCTGGAGAGTGGGAAAGCAGGGCTGATCCGACAAGCTCAGAGGACAGAGAGAGAGAGAGAGAGAGAGAGAGACTTATAATGTAATTTTCAAAGGGGAGTTTGATTTCATCCTGCAGGTATTTGGAAAGGATAGAGAGAGGCAGGCTCCAGGGATAAGGCTCGCCTTTGTGTAAACTTTCCACTGTATGAAAAAAGATCAACAAGGGAAAAAAAAGGACTACTTTAATTTCTGTTTAAGAATTCTGGAGGAGCTGTGGTGGAAAGACAGGGGCAAGTGCCGGGCATGGTTTTGATTAAACGTTATGAGGTACTGCAGGGAGCGTTGCCGGAGCGTTTGCACATTCTTAATTCTGCCTGTCAGTCAGCACTCGATCTGCTCGAGTACCTCTGAGAAGGAAAGACGAAAGCCCTAAATGAGAAAACCAGATATGATATTTTAGCCACAGGAACATTACTCAAACAGTTGATTAATCTCATTGGTTTAAACCATGCTGGGTGGAACAAAACGTTGTTTTAGACCACATGTTAGGCAAATGGTCAGTTTGAATGTCTCACACTGGTCAAAGTATGAATAATGTTGAACAATAGAACAGTAGTTGATAATGATAAAGCTAACAAGCTCACAGGTTGGCAAACACGATCTTAAAACAAGGTCCATTAGTACTTAGCTGTTCTGGAGATTGTCTGATGTATCACAGACAGCCTGTATCCCATCGGTCCTCAACAGATGGAATATTTTTTAAGTTTAAGGATCAATCACAATAATCTGGTAGTCTGAATTTGCAAGAATTTATGCTAACTACAGTTTGGAGCTTGGATGTATACATAGAATTGGATACAGTGTTGAAGGCAGGGCCCTGTTCGTTCCTATGAAAGTTGTGCAGTGGCACATAAAGCCTAAAAAGTTTTTTTTCCATGCATAAAAATACCTGGATCTTCTATGACCTCCTAAGGACCCACAAAGCGACGCACTAGGGACTTCTCCCAGCCAAGCCAGCTTCTTCGGGTTTAGTGCTCCAACTTGAATGGGAATTAAATTATTTAATTGTACGACTCTTCTAGACTTTCCAAATGTTATTGGATTAAATCAATCAAATTCTGTCATCTCACAACTGTTATAGCATTCAGAAAAAAATATATTTTTCAATTTCCAGATGTCTCTTTATCAATGTCAGTTTATTGGAAAACAATTTTTAGGGTCCATGGCATCACGTGACATACTAGGAAGCTGTAATTCCAATGTTTGGCCACTATGTCAAATTTGCTTTTTTCTGTAGAGATTCTGAAGGTGCTACTTTAATTAGCTAAGTCCAAAGTTAATCACAAGTAGGCTAATGCTCTTCTGTGTGCTGTAGATTAAGTTTTTTTAGTTTTTGTTTTTGTTTTTTTTAATAAACCCTACATGAAAAGTAATCTTTCTTATGTTATTTTTTTCCCATTTCAACAACACCATTTATATCAGTTATTAACATGCAAGCTGTATCTGGATGAAGAAAAACACATTAGTGCAGATTTAAATGCACAATGAACATGTTTTAATTCTATGAATTCAATACATTTTCCATTGTGCGACCATCTTCTTAACAAAACAAGCAGTTATAAGGTCCCTTAACTCTGCTTAAGCTGCATATTGCAAAAAGTAATTGCCGTTTCTAGCAAGTCTTCTTTATAACATCTGTAAGCCCTGTCAGCCAATTTGCATACTGAAACACAATGACTCAAACTCAGATAAAGTTAAGGCTCCTTGGTAAGGTGGTGTAAAAGCAAAGGCTAGTGGCTCAGATGTCAGTATCTGGATAATATGTTATACAGTCCAACTATTGTTCCAGTGAGAGTAGAGACGTGAAGACTCACTTAATCTATCTGTTTTTCTGGTAGCTTGTTTCAGAATAACGTCACACAAAAGCTTGTGTCTGTGGTTGTTTTGAATTGTGAACAAAGAGCCTTTGTGGTGAAGATCAGCAGTAGCTCCACGACATGATGAAGCACAATGTGGGACAAACCTGCAGATTTACAGATAGTGTGGTAGAGTTACAGTTCATCAGTTAGTGAGACAAGTAAGAAAAGAATGAAGGCATGTGAGTTTGATCAGTTTTATGTTTATATTCACCAACAGTCAGCAGTCCTCTCCACCTCAGCAGATTGTATCACTGCAGCCGTGGTTTTGATTAGCTGGCCTTGTGCAACACTGGCTCATGTTCCTCAGTTAGCGCTCTAATCCATCTATTCATAATGTCATTTCCTAACGTAATTAAAACATTACATAACACACCTTCTAGCTGTTATACAATGCTAGATGATTACAAGATCTTGGCCGACTGAGAGCGATTAGATAAATGTCACATTTTATATACTGGCCAGACTTGTTTTTTTGTAGGCGGTTTTATGGTGAAACCAGATGGTTAGAAACCAGTAGACTGGCAGAATGTCAGTATCTGTTTGAGTGAATCAAACATGCTGTCAGAAGTCACATTTTACACAAATTCCACCAGTTTTACACATAAAGATCAGTTTATAAGTCAGGTGGAGTTTACTTTCATGTATTCCTTGGCTCTGAATGGTAACTGTGTGAATACAAATGGAAAGAGAAGAGTTTGAAAGAAACATTTAAAAAGAAGGGATACTTTGAGTTGCATTATGGGAAGTGTAGGCTCCAAAGTGTAGGCTAAAAGTCGGCCATTCTTTTTTAAAAACCTCTCTCTTTTTAATCCTCTACCTTAATGGAAGGAAAATATAATATTGCTGGAGTGGATATTGCATATTTAAGTTATTTCAATAGGGCTGTTAATGATCTGTCATTATGTCATCAACACGTCATGATGTTTTCACAGAAAATGTTGCTACAGTTTGAGCAGTTTGCATTTTAGACTCCCTTGCTCTTTATCTGGACATGTTTTATCTGGATATTCTGGATTCTTTAAATTCTAACTTCTATCCCTCCTAAAACATTTTGTTTTTGGATATTATTTCTTAAACCATACACCCTCTTTAAAAAAAAGAAAAAAGAAAAAGTGAAAAAGGTTTAAAATGAAAAATACATAGTATGTAAAAAGCATCACAGCTAATCCAATACATTACCAAAAATAGCCACCAATTTAATAATGTTTTACTTTAAAAGTCAGGATCAATGCATTAAATTCAACCAAGAAAAACACCATAAAAAAAAACACTAATTTTTATTCATATAAAACTTTTTTCACTGATGATATCTTGGATTGAGAGATGTGTTTTGCGGTGTCTAATAAGAAGCGGGAGATTTCCACTGAACTCTGCCCTAGGCCTTAAGGTTAGGTTGTTTATGTGGATCTGGTTTTAGCATCTTGTTTGTTGGAAGACACTTTTGTTTTTCCTGTTTAACTGCTCCGGTTTCTTCCAACGTCTGTCACAGATGAAATGTGCCAGTTTGGCTTATTGAAAATGACAGGCTGACGATCAGTGGACAGTTGTTCTTCAGATATTTAACATATTTACATGCAGGCTGGCAGGAGGCTGCAGGTTTGGCAGGAGAAATGTCTCATGCACAACAAATTATACCATGAGATATCAGATGCATGTTGTGGATATTAAAACGCATTCAAGCACAAACAAATTTTTCTCAAACACATCTGTTTCGTTACTCTGTGATCTGTTCAAACATTTCTCCTAGACACCCCTTCACCACACTCAGCCACACATTGTGAGGCCTGGCTGTTTTTCAGCACAGCACTCTCTCATATCTGCTCTCAGCAGGTTCCACACGGCCTGCTGCTGAGTTTAATATTCAATCTCCCACCTGTGAGCCTTTCAGTGTTCACACAGCTCACTGCTGATCCCACACAATCCTAATCTCCCTGTGTGTTCGGAGGGGGAGTGATGCAATGTGATTAGTTGACCTGGGAGGGTGTGTGTGTGTGTGTGTGTGTGTGTGTGTGTGCCTGTTTGGCACAACAAATTTATATGTAAGGCTGATTATGATTTATTGCATTTGAAAAGCTCAGTTAAGTTAGAAAATGTGATTAGATTTCCTTAAAGGAATATAGTTCACCCTTAATATGATCAGTTGTATGTACGTGTCTGAGGCTGCTGCAGGGCTTTAACATTTCCAGAAAAAGATGGTTAATCATCTTTGTGTTTTTTTATTTGCTTTAAAGATCTATTTATTAATTTCAAGTTACCTATACAATTCGCTTAATGTAGTAATACACTTTATTGTCAGTTTCCTCTAAAAATTTGTCCTGAAGGCGACCTACATGTGTAGTGCCTTTCCCTATTGTTGGTCATAATATTTCATCTACTCCAGAAATATTACTGCTGTTTACTTTTTTACATGAACAATAAGCGATCACAGCGGCTGGTGCATTTTAAACAACGATGGGGGCTAGCGTGCTGTTTCTCGCTGCAGAGATTCTGCACACTCAAGCAAAGTTGTTCTGAATTTTGCTAAACGAGTCGATTACTGTCGGACTCAAGTGAGAGGCGTGTTTCTGATGATATGGTCCACTTCCTTTCTTATTACCCGTGTGTTGGTTGATCACAAACAGTCTCGCCAATTTATCAGGATCACTTGGTCCCCCCATTACACCTCTGGGACGTTCAGATTGAAGGCGGAACATCACAGATGCGTAAATATCGCCTAGGGGCTAAAGTAGTTGTTCTCTAAGTTGCTGATTACATTCCTGCTGCACCATGTTCGATTGTGTAGTTTTTGTGCCACCAGAGTCTGCTACCCTCATATCTTGTCTGTAATGTTACAGACAAATCAGAAATCCTGACCAATCAGAGCAGACTGGACTTAAAGAGACAGGCGCTAGAACGGGCATTTCTGACAGAGGGTGAAAAGAGGTGCAGCAGCCATGTGCAGTGTGAAAATAGTATGGTGTTATTTGCATTAGAGCATGTAAACATGTTTGAGTATAACCCAAAATACAAGTATGACCCTAAAAATGTGCAAAAGTTTTTAGCAAACACAACTCTGATTTCAAAGAGGTTGAGATGTTGTGTAAAACATAAATAAAAAAAAGAAGGCATCAAATTCAGAATTCCGTTTTTCATTTAGAAAACAAACGTTTATCAGTTTGAACAGTTATCTCTTAAACCCACCTGCCTGGGTAGGTTTAGGGATAGGGGAAGGATTAGGATTAGACCCAAAACATTTTTAGTTAAAGGTTGAATACAGAAGAACTGAAAGGCCAAAAATGCATGTATGAGGCCTCATATGAAAGGTAACATCTTCTAATTTGTGCAGTTGTGTTTGATAGCATGTGGCTTAAAGACAACTGAAGTTACATCAGTTGAAAAACAAATTATTTTGGTCTTAGGGGATCATGTTGAAAAATGTGGAGTCCTCTTTTAAATAGTTCTTGAGTTCATCTGTAGATGAATATTGCATGAAAAAAAAAAAAACAGCATCAACGGAAACCCAACCTACTGTTTCAAAATAGCATTCATTGAGCTCAACTCTCATGGGAACATAAATAAGAACATAGTAAGAGAGAAGAATATAAATATGTATGTGTGTGAGCATTCCTGTATGTTTCTCTCACAATGGGAGCATAGCTGACCTTGTCTGTCTGGTCTCCGAGGTGAAATCATTGTGCGCTCGCTGGCCTGCACCTGCTCCCCGAGTCTGTTCTGCACACAGTTTGACCAGATTAAATATTTCATCACACTGGGTCGTTTCAATAGAGACGGACACAATGTCTTTTGTTTGAGGAGGAAAAACTCATAACTGAGAGTGGAGGTCACTTTATTTAGAGGCTCTTGGGGACCTATCTGTGTGGAAGGAAATGAGCTGCTGTTTGTCAGTCAACAAGTAGCCTCTCATGACAAACGTGCAGATGTAAAATAAAAAAATGTATAAGAAAGAAACTCTAAATGTTCTCACCACCTCTTGGGATAGTTGTGACATCCTGAATTTGGCAGCTTTTCAGCATACGGTATAACATGAGAGGATTTAATGCAGGAAAGAGTTTTTTTTTCCTCAGCGGAGAAATGAAAAACTATTTTAAATTTAATGAGGAAGAGTAAAAAAGCACAGTATGCTCATAAAAGTGTAGGGAACAATATGTTTTTTTTATAAAATATTGGAGACACGAGACACACTCCACCCTCCACTCAGCCTTACATTTCCTGCTTTTGAGCTATGATTCATACACTAAACTTATATTCTGCTGGATTTTGTCACTCATTCCTTTTCCTGCTCACCTCAACTAACACCACACTAACAACCACCTCTGTAGCCCAAACCTTCTCCAGTAGGAAAGAGTGAATCTGGAAATGACGGGGCCCAAGATTTGGTTGCAGAAACTGCACAGAAAAAACATAATCCTCCCTGAGTTAAAAACAAATAAGGATTATGATGGCTGCCCCGTCTCACGAGCTGCTGGAAAGTCCAAAGTGCGCAAAACTCCTGAGGAGAAGGAACTGCTCACACTTCACTGTACTATGATTCTCTTCTCTCCTGCCAGTTTATGTTAAAGAAATATTAAAGCAATAGTTTGACTTTTTTTTTTTTAAGGAAATATGCTTTAGCAAGATGCATTTATTTACTTTGTCTAAACAATTTGGGAGTTTTACGACCGGTCTGGGGTTGTTTTCATGTAACTGCATTAATATGCCCATGGACAAGAAGTCACACGTTTTCCCTGAAATATAAAGGTATAAAAAAACAACACATCCTTTTATTTATTAGGAGCAACTTAGTGACTTCCAGCAGTTTCTGCTTCAAGTTATAGGGCAAGACGGTGCAAATGCTAACTTAGTTTACTAAAAGAACCAGTAAGTGATAAAGGTCTGCACTTATAGAGGTGTATACATTTTGATGATTAGCTTCTCCTCTTGCCGGTAATAAAAACATTATGGAGACATCTATGGGGTGGCCAGACATCCTGAAAAATATGGGACAACTGCTCGTAATTGGGAAGTGAATTCAGAATTTTTCAGGACGTCTGGTCATTCTGCCCTGTTTGGCCTAAAAATGTAGCATTACAGTAATCAATCATTTGAAGAAGCTAAAACGAAGTCTGTCTGTCTGCTGTGAGACTTGACTTGAGGCCTATTGTAAGCTGTTGTGTATTTTGGAGCGCTGCAAAATTGTCATAAATGATTAAAAACACAACTGAGATACTCACAATGAGCTGTCACAAGAATAAAGAAGACTCAAATGAGAGAACTCTGTCATTAAATTATCAGTTGATAAATTTACAATTGTATTAAATTCTTTAGATCAGAATATCTTCACAGAAGTAGGCTAACATGGATTGATTTTATTTCATTATGTTTTAAATAAGATGTTGGAGAGTTCAGCTGCCACTGTGGGAGGAATTTGTTATTCAAAAATATCAAAAAACGTGTTTATGTTATCTGCTGTCTTGTAGTTTGATATAATTGATCATTTCATCTGACTATGCAAAGGACAAACCAAGAACAAAGCACATCTTTCAAATAAAAGATTTAGTAAAACTTAAAACTTAAAGTTATTGTAAAATATTTTACTAGTGTAATCTACCACACGATCTGCCAGCAGCTGTAAGGACTTTTTTTGTAAGTTAATGGAACTTTTGGGGTCAATTTTGAAAGACAGGAAAACAGATACTTCGACACAAGATAACAGGGTCAAATGTGGCTTTAACTGGCAGAAGATTTCTGTGGATCAGCAGGAATGATGGAGAAGAAATGAGAGTCCAAACTCAGAGCCAAGAGAGAAATACGAAAAATAAAACATTCAAGAATCTGTGGGGTTGCGTCGTCTTTCCCCTCTCTCTTTCCCCATATTAACCCACATTAATGACACATCTAAGTGACAAATAAAACCCCAATAAACTGTAATATACTGTAATATTGATGTATATTTATAATGTGTCATATGTTAACTTTTACCGGCTAGTTCCTTTAGCTACAGAAAACAATGAAACACACACAACAAACAGCATGCCAAACCAAAAATCAACCCGTCTGATGTCGTCCACAAACGTTGGCTCCTCCTCCCTCATCTCCTTTCCTTCTTCCTTCCTGCCAGGTCATGTCAAAGCCTGCTTCACATCTGGCCCTACAAACACCAATAAAACTGGACCCTTTGTTATTGGCAATCCAATAACTTAATTGCTATCAATTTGACTAGGGGAGGAGAAAAGCCCAGAGGGTCAGCAGACATTTCCTGAGGTAGAAACAAAGAAAGAAGGAACAGAGACATAAATAGGAGGGAAAGAAACTGAAAGGTAAGAAAGAATTGATCCATTTTGATGTGGCTTGTGTGTCACTCTGCCTGAGAATGAGCAAGATTTAAAGAACGTCTCATAAAATTAAGTAAAAACATGCTGAGTGGAGTGACGAGCGGGAGAGATAATTAAAAGCAGCAGAGGGGGAGACACAAAGAGTTGAATGATAGAAAGCACGTAGTTAAAGCTGACAAGGGGATGGGAAGAGTTACTGAAAATAGCTAAACGCTCCCATCTTGATGCTATAAGTGGACATAAAGAGGCTGTCCATGGCCTAGTCGTGCCAGAGGTCAAAGGTCACCTGTTGAGTGGTTAAAGGTCAAGGGGAAAGAGCCCTGCAGCGGTGAAGTGTTCAGGGAAGATCTTCAGACTGAAGAGAAGTTCTGTGTTTGAGTCATAAACAATAAATGCATGTAGAAATTAAGCAAATGTATTAGTTGATTATCAAATACTCACCATTTGATTGATAGCTTAGTGCAACGCAGCTGTAGTTAACTTTGATCTCGAGCACATACATTAGATTTATGGAATAAATAAGTAAGCTTTGAAACCACAAAATCTTTGCTCAGTCTGTTCTAATCCATCGTTATAAATCACAAAATATTGCTACACTCGACATTTGGAGCCACGAGGCAGCCCAGTATCCTGCAGATTATCTTCATACAAGACGATTCTGCACCTGACATGTGATATCCAAAGCATTCAAACAAGTCCTCCAAACCATAAGACCACATATGTTGTTTGTTCCAAACTCTCAAATAGCACCAGCCAGCATCCACAGAAGCATTTTAAAATAAATGCCTTTACCAGTGGCAGGAGATTAACCTGTCCTCATGGCTATAGGTCATTGTTTTAAACATGTCGTTAATGTTGTGAAATGGTCAGCATACTGGTTGCTTGATTAAGATTGAAAAAAAGCACATGATCAGGACGAGCAAAAGATTGTTAAAAAAGTCAAATGAATATAATAACATAGGTGACATAAAGCGAGACGTCGTCATGATATTTGGCCACTTTATGTTTTAGTACTTGCTTTGCTAGCCTTTGCACTTGTTTGTTACTTATGTGTTGATTGCAGATGTTTAAGAACATTTCTGTCTGTTCGTTGTGTTTGACCTTTTGTTTCTTTTATTTTTTTCTGTAATCTATATTCACACCTTTGGCTTCAGTTTTTGCTGCTGGGATGAGTGAATTTCCTCGTTGTGGGATCAATAAAGTTTCATTTAATCTATCTATCTAATATAGCTATGCAGGACCTACACACAAGTTACGTAAATTAGAATAACGTTGACGTTTGGTATCACACGGCACGTGTTTTGAGTGCAAGTCCTATGTTCCTGATGTTCTTTATACTCAGTATAACATTACTTGGCGTTCTTCATAATTATTATGGTCAATAGAGACCTGACTACAAACACACATATGTAGTTTTTTAAGCTGCACATGGGTTTTTTTTGGGGGGGGGGGGGGGGGGCTGGACAGTCTCCATCATTCACTTGAGCAGGAAGAACAGTGGCCTGATGGGGGTTGGAAAGGTGGATGAGTATTTAATGCAGAAGACTGGAGTTTGCATCCCCTCACAAACCTGCAGTTAACGTTTGCCTTTTTATTAACACATAACCTCGCTCTTTCCCTGACATTAAATGCATTTTTGCTAACACTTAGCTGTCTCTTATGTGATGCCATTAAAACAAGTTTTGTTGCACCTAAAAACAGCAATGGTGTTTGAATCTTGAGTAGCAGCCAATTGTTTGAAATGGTTTAATTAGACCAAATGTTCTGAATCCACTGAAGAAAACTGATCTCTGACACCTTAAAATCAGCAAACCTGAATGTTCATGGGGAAGAAATCATAGATTTAACACACTACAAGCACTATCAGCACTGTCATTGCTCTCTGCATCTGTGTTTCCAACATGTCTTGCACGCATGAATGGCCCTTCCCATGCTGATGCATGATTTATGCCTCTTGCACATTATATGCATGTTAGCAGCAGAAGGTTTACAGGCACGTATGCCCTGCTGTGGTGTAGTATTAGTCTTATCTGTTATGCTTGGCAGTGAAGGCCTAAAAAAAGGTGCAAGTCCCTTGTAATCCCTGCTCTGTGCAGCCATGTCATCTCCTATCACAACATGACCCTGCCTGACCCTGAAGGCCTATTGTTATGCCGCAAAAATACTGGAGCCCAATAAACCCTCAGCTGCTGCTCAATGGCCCCGCGTTCACAGCAACAACACAGCTCCTCTCCTCATCTACCTGCATGTCACCTCTGCTGAATGCACTTATTTTTTTTACTTTCATCTCAGTTTTCCAGTACAATTTACAGATCTCGGTTTGGCTCTTGCTCTAGTCTTTTTGCTCCTTCTTTTTCATTCTGCAACTCTTTAATAGATGATTCACAGGGAAAAAAGCAAGGCTTGTACTTTCATTTGACAAGAAGATGACTCTTTAACCACAGAAGCATTCAAATTCCTTTCTCTTCTGTCTTATTTCTGCTTCTTTTTTTCCATTAGAAACTAGAGATCACACTATGACAATAATTCAACTTCCAAATACATTGGGAAAATGTTTTTAGCTAACAGTATTAAAGATCAGCGAAATCTCGGGTGGTCCTGAGTTGCACTGAGTTGAGGACTTTTTCATTTCACTTAAAAATTTTGCCCCAGAGAACATGGAAGTCATTAAGGGCCCTGGGTAAGAGGAGACCTTTGCTCTATGGGCAAATGAATGGCAATTAAAGCTAATTCAATTAAACATTGTATTGCATTTCAGAGAGGGAAAGAGCCATCCACAGCTTTACCCACTGTGCTTTTCTCATGAGAATAAGGAACATGAGCTCAACCCGCACAGTGTGGGAAGCCATTTTGGAGAGAACAACAAAGTGAGCCCACACTTGTGTCTTGATTCAGTTAGCTCTTCAAGTGATTAATTTTGTCTAAAAGCAGTGATGTAAACACTTATATCAGCCTGTTCCTGAGGTACATTTCACTAAAGTGGACATTTGGATGCAGAGAGGTATTGTGCAACGCACTTCTCTTCTTGTGTGCTCAGTCAGTCTCAACCTGGATTGGTTCAGGTCTTTCAAGAAAAGAACAAATGAATTGTCACATCTGTCTTCGTAAGCAAATCAGCAAACCAAGTAAAAAAAACAGCAGAGGTCGGTTGCTATGAGTTAAATTTACTCAAGTAACTTTTTTGAATAAATTGTACTTATCAGACTAGTTTTAATGCAACATACTTTTTACTCATACTTGAGCAGATTTCCAGAGAAAAAACAATATTTTTACTCTTACTTTTGGATGCATTCACCATGCTACATTTTTTCAAATTTAATTGTATTATAAATCTTTTTCTGATCCATTCAGAAGCAGATTAAATATGTAAGTGTCCCATTTGTAAGTGTCTTATTCATCCTTTTTTTTTTTATAGTTTCAAGAATTCAACAAGAATAAGGCTGAAATTATTCAATATTTTCTTACTGTTAACAAATTCCAGAAAAACTATAATTGAATTAGTTTACTTCTCAATACTTTCAGACTTCCCTATAGCTCTCAGCCCCAAGCCTATGGCTACGTATACAGGGTTTAATAGTCTATTTGTTGGGACTATTTTCATTTGAGGATTAATAGATCTTTTTGGTTTGCTTGAGATTATTTATAGCAGCAGGACAGTGTACTTATATGTTAATAAAGGGACACATGAGGCTCAGTGATGTGGGTTTAGTAGCAGCTAAGTGCACAAGAATAAGATACATTTGCGTTTAACTACAAAGCCAATTCTTGTTGGGTTTGGTCTATTCATGGCTGATTGTGGCCGTCAAAAACCGATGATGTACTCAGCCAATAGGCTATATATTCGTCCAAACACCCAACCCTAATATCACCAGGCCTTTCCTTTTGATTTCAAGTCTCAGGTTTAACTTGAATGCATTGGCTTTTAAGTCTCAAAGTCTTTAAGCAGTCCAGTCTGAAGTTTCTGAGCCGTGTAGTTCAAGTCAATTCTCAACTGCTCGAATCTGGCTCAGGAAGTTCTGGTTTTGTCAACACACAACGTGGCTGGTGGTTCAATCGCTGGTTCTTCGTCCAAGTTTCTGTAAGGTTCAGAAGTTAATATAATTTATATTTGACTAAAAGATGCTTTTACAATGTTATCATTTTCATTAATTGGCTGTTTGTGTATTTATATTGCACATTTATTATTTACATATTTACATATTGAATGTTTGCAGCTGCGTCTTTAAGACAGTTTAGGACTGGCTGCTGATGGGTTGATTCAGTCTGGTGGATGTGAGAAACCAGGAAGTGAAGTGGTATTGAAGTTTGGTGACTGAGTAAAAAGGCTGTTTTGAGAAAGTCATCTGTCTCCATCTTGCTGTCTCTCCTTATAAAGTGAGATCCAACCACCACACATCGAACCCTCACGTTACATTTGGTGGCAGCGTGGTGTTATTTTGGTGGTTTTTGCGCATTGGGTGAGTTTTATTCCCCTGAACTGTGGATGTTGTCACTTTTTGTGCCATCTGGATTTTTTTTTTACACTCTTGGAGAGCAGTGGATTAACTAAAAACTAGTTTGGAGATATTAAGGACTTTTGCAGTTTATATATTTTTTTTACTCTACTTTCCGTGCTTTTTGTGATTTTTGAACTGGACATTTTGTCACCATGTCGGATGAGGAAAGTGAAGCTGGGCTGCAGTCTTCTCCCTCTCAACACCGCCTGGATGCTGCAAGGACTCGAGCCACACGTTCTGTCTCCAGTTCCCTGAAAATTGAGCTTCCACCTGCTTTTAAAGGAGATGGGACTGAATCCTTCACAAGTTGGTCTCGACGCTTTGAAGTTGCAGTGCAGGCTATGAGTTCAACTGATACAGATCTGTCTACAGTGATGGCCTCCATCCTCCCTACTCGCCTAGCGGATGCTGCGTTTCTGTATTGGGACAGCCTTCCTGCTTCAACCCAGAGAGACTATGATTCAGTGAAGGAGAAACTCAGAGATGTTTTTGGACCAAAGTACTCCCTACCATTTTTCCAGACTCATGTGAATGCTCGACCTCGTAAACCAGGTGAGAGTTTGGATGTGTACAGTGCAGACATCACTCGTCTTGTCCTTGAAGCCTTTCCCAACTATGACTACAATGCACTAGAGGGTGAAAAATTTTGCCGCTTTGTTGCTGGCTTGGACCCGAATTTACAGTCAAAAATCCATGAGATGGGTGCGGAGGATCTTGGAGAAGCCGTGCGTATCGCCAGCCGCTGTGAAAGAGCACGCACAGCGCTCCAACTGACAACAGTAGTGCCTCTACACACTCAACCTTCAGAACAGGTAGCTATGGTTCAGTCTAGATCTTCTGATGACAAGCTTCTACATGCAGTTGAGCAGCTGACTCTTACCGTCAGCAGCTTAAAAAGTGAAGTACAGCAGTTACGAGAGAAAAACAGTTACCTGGCTCAGCGTGTGGACTCCAGACCTGACAGATTCTCCTCCAACGATGCTCGATACAGTGCACGCAGTGTCTCTCCACAACCCTACCATAACAGACAATACCGCAGAGACTATTACTCACCTGAGCAGTATTATGGTCGTGATCCAGAGTCCTACTACGAACGTCTTTCTCCTTCCCCTGTTCATCAGAGAAACCGTGAGTGGCACGACAATGACAAACGCGACCGGCACTACTCTCCATCACGGCAATCCTATCAGTACTCCAGGTATGGTCGCCATGACGATGTTGAAACAAGCAGATACAGACGCAGTCCTAGTCCTGCTCCACAGAGAAACAGAGATGACAGTCCACACCCTAGAGGCAGTGTTCGTTTCCAGTCTCCTGAAAGACAGCCACACTCTGCTTCCAACCGACAGGGAAACTTCCATTAGCTGCTGTTGAGGGGCGAACATCAGCTACTGTCTCACAGCCCCAGTATGATTCCCCAGAGTTAATGCCTGACAATAATGACTCCCAATCCGATGACTCTGTTTCTTCTACCATCTTAACTATTGTTGAAGGCATCGAAGTGTGCACTTTAATTGACTCTGGTTCTTTTGTCTCCATTGTGAGTGAAGATTTCTGAAACTCTCACCCAGCTTTAAAGAAACGCCCCATGACACCCTCCTCTCTGCCAGCTCGCTCAGTCAATGGACAGCGCCTGGACATCTTAGGCAAGTTAACGATTGGGATCAGACTTGGAAAGCAGGTATGGCAACAGGACTTTGAAGTTCTCAGAGGTGCGTACCAGCCAGTCATTCTTGGTTTTGATTTCCTGCTCAAACACCATTCCCTTCTTGACATCAAAAACAAAGTACTACAACTTTGGGACATGAAGATTCCTCTCCTGCCCAAAGGACATGAAGTGGCTGCCTGCTGTAATGTGTCTGTGTTAGCGCCCACTAAGATTCCAGCTATGAGTGAAACCCTCATTACAGCCTGTGTGTCAGCAGCTACACCTGCTTCCCCCATGCCAACTGACTACTGTGGTGTTCTCATGCCCAACCCATCCTGTGACGTTATAGTGGCACACTCTCTCAGTGAGGTTCAAAATGGCACAACTGTTATTCGAGTCTTAAATTCCTCCAGAGATGACATTGAGCTGCATTCTGGACAACACCTTGGTGAGTTTCATTCTGCTTCATCTGTTGACATCATGTCAGCTGAAGAGACGTGCTGTGCAACCTCACCTGTTCATGATATAGCTCCACCTGTACAGATAAATGAAAGCAAACTGTCACCTTCCCAAGTTCAGTTTCTGAAATCACTGCTTCAGAAATACTCAGCAGTATTCAGTAAACACTCAGAGGACAGAGGTCGCACAAGCATCATCAAGCATCGGATCCGCACTGGTGATGCCACTCCGAGTAAACAGAGAGCTTACAGAGTGACACCAGATCAGAGAGCTGAAATACAGACTCTATACAGAGTCTGAAATACAGACTTGAAGGCAGATGTCATTGAAGAAAGCTACAGTCCCTGGGCTGCGCCAGTTGTTTTGGTGCGCAAGAAAAATGGCACATGGCGTTTCTGCCTTGACTACAGAAAAATCAATGTGGTGACAATCAAAGATTCCCACCCTCTCCCAAGAGTCGACGACGCACTGGATGCTTTATCAGGCTCTGCCTGGTTCTCCACAATGGACCTGCAACATGGTTATTGGCAAGTTGAGCTGGATGAGAAAGATCGTGAAAAAACAGCATTCACAACAGGCAGTGGACTTTATCACTTCAAAGTTATGCCAATGGGTCTTACCAACGCTCCAGCCACATGCCAACGCTTGATGGAAATGGTACTTCGTGGCCTCCCATGGAAAACCTGCCTGGTGTATTTGGATGATGTCCTCATATACAGCCGCTCATTCAGTGAACATCTCCAGCACCTGGAAGAAATCCTCTCCAGATTCCAGTCAAGTGGCCTGAAGCTGAATCCATCAAAATGCTGTTTTGCCAGAGATCAGGTACAGTTTTTGGGCCATGTTGTATCCAAAGACGGCATTCAGCCAGACCCACGAAATGTGAAAAGTGTTCAAGACTGGCCCATTCCACGGTCAGCTACAGAAGTAAGAGCATTTCTTGGACTTTGTTCTTACTACCGCAAGTTCATCAGAAACTTTGCACATCACAGTGTCCCCCTGCATGCACTCACAGAGAAGAATGCACCTTTCCAATGGACTTTTCAATGTCAGGATGCATTCACTTACCTGAAACATGCACTCACAAACCCTCCAGTGGTTGCATTCCCTGACTTTACCTTGCCATTCTTCCTCTACACAGATGCTTCATGTTCGGCTATTGGTGCTGTGCTTGCACAGAGACAGGAACATCAGGAGAAAGTGATTGCTTATGCAAGCCATGTTCTCACGAAAGCAGAAAGGAAATGGTCAACATACGACAGAGAACCCTGGGCCATTGTCTGGGCCGTACGACATTTCCGCCACTACCTCTACAAACAGCCCTTTGTTATTGTCACCGACCACAAATCTCTCTTGGGTCTCAGAAAAATACCCATTGACAATGACAGAACTGGTCGTCGTGCTCGCTGGGCTCTTGAACTTGACCCATTTGAATGGACTGTGGTTCACAAAGATGGCCACCGCCACCTCAATGCAGATGCAATGTCACGTCGCCCGGCTGACATCAGACCAACAGAGCAGAGCGCCTCCTCCAGTGTTCCTGCTAATCTGCATTCAGGTGAGAGACATTCTAGTCCAAGTCCTGTCAGTCTATCTTGTCCTGTCAGTTCTGTACATCACAGCCCCTGCAGTACTGATCCAAAGCCAGCGTCCAGTAACCTGACGGGACAACAGCCCACTCCAGCCTCCTCACAGGGTGCTACACAGTCTGTCTCCTCCACATTTGTGCTTCAGCTCCCTGATGATGATTTCAAAAAGGAACAACAACAAGATGCCATACTGTCAGAAGTCAGTAGTTGGAAAGCTAAAGGTCAGAAGCCACCATATTGGCGCATGAAAAAACGCACACCTGCTGAGAAAGCACTATGGCACGAGTATCACAGACTCACCTTTCACAATGGAGTACTCTGTCGTAAAGTTTTTAACCCATCCACAAAATCAGTGTTCCATCAAGTGATTGTTCCTCACACTCTTAAAGACACTGTTCTGCAGATGTTGCATGGAAATCCAGTAACTGGTCATCTTTCTGCTGATAAAGTCCTGAAACGTGCTCAGCAAGTGTGCTACTGGCCCTTTATGTCACGTGATATCAAGATGTGGTGTAAGCAATGTATTCCATGTGATGCAAGACGAAGTCCCACACCTCATCACAGAGCTCCAATGAAAACAATTGTTGCTACTGATCCATTCCAAAAGGTTGCAGCTGACATCCTTGAGCTCCCCATCACGAGTCGTGGAAACAGGTATGTGCTTGTTGTCCAAGATTATTTTTCCAAGTATGTCAACCTTTATGCCATTCCAGACCAGCGCTCCACAACAGTTGCAAAATGCCTGTTTGACAACTTCATCTGTGAACATGGTATTCCAGAAATGCTTCACACTGATCAAGGAAGGCAGTTTGAGTCTGACCTGCTGAAACATCTGTGTGAGCTGCTGGGCATTCAGAAAACACGAACCAGCCCATATCATCCTCAGTGTGATGGCATGATTGAGAGATTCAACAGAACGCTGATTGATCAGTTAGCCAAGACACTTATTCAACACCCTGGTGAATGGGATGACTGCCTCAACCAAGTTGCTTTGGCTTACAATACCAGTCCTCACTCTACGACAGGTTTCACACCATTCTTCCTCACACATGGTCATGAAGCCAGGATGCCTGCCAACATGCTGTTACCTAACAACACACCATCTTCATCTACTCCAGGTTCTCCTGCTGACTATGTTGCACAGTTGACTCAGAAACTTCAGTCAGCCTTCGGTGCTGCTGCATGGAACAAGGAATGTGCCCACAATCAGCAGAAACGGCAGTACGACAAAAGTGTTACGCACACTCCCTATGCTCCTGGAGACCTTGTATGGTTAAATGACCCCACCACAGCAAGACAAAAACTCGCTCCTCACTGGAAAGGTCCCTTTGAAATATTAGAATGCCTTGGATCTGATGCAGAGTCTCCCGGAGTGACGTACAAGATTCACTACCTCCTGGATCAATCTGACAAGTCCCAGATTGTCCATTACAACCGTCTCAGACCCTACCATGCACCTGTGTCAGATCGTGGACATAAGACACCTGTGTGTGACTCGTTGCAGCTTCAACTCCCTCGTTTGACTGCATTGTCAGGTGCTTTGCCCTTTAAACCTTCAACGTCGACAGCTACGAAGAACTACGGCTTATCTAGCCACAGCAGTGCTCCCTCGCCGGCACCTCCTACTGGCCATTCACAACCCCGACCACAGCCCCAATCCCCCACTCCCCTGGCTGAGTCTTGGACTGCTCTCCCCACTGGCCAAATACCTCCAGACCTCCAGGCCTGTTCGACAGCCATTTCTGGCCAAGTGGAGGCCATTTACCATCAACAAAATGTCAGACTTTGTTCAACAGTTGTCCCTTTTCTGTTTTTAACCATTTTTTGTACTTTCATCTCAAATGTCCAGTAGAATTTATGGATCTTATTTTCTCTAGTTTTTCTTTTGCTTATTCTTCTTTTTCATTCTGCACCCTTTAGAAAAGTCACTGGAAAAAAAAGGCTGGTACTTTCATTTGATAAGAAGATGACTGTTTGACCACAGAAGCATTCAAATTCCTTTCTTTTCTGTCTTATTTCTGCTTTCTTCATCATTATATTTAATTTCTTCCATTAGAAACTAGAGATCACACGATGACAAGAATTCAACTTTCACATACTTTGGGAATTCATTTCTTGAACTGGATCGCTCAGAAACATCAGACTGGACTGCCTAAAGACTTACAGACTTATAAGCCAATGCATTCAAGTTAATCCTGAGACTTAAATCCTAAAGGAAAGGGCTGGTGATATTTGAGTTTGGCGTTTGGACGAGTACATCGCCAGTTTTGACTTTGAAAAACTGCCACAATCAGCCATGAAAACATAACTTTTTTTTCCAAGGCAAAAGAGTTCCCAAACCTTAGTGGAAAAACCTAATAATTCAAGCCAAACCACAATGTTTCCCTAAACCTAATCAAGCCTTAACCAAATCATTAGCATTAAATGGTTTTTGGTGAGAAAATTCTCCTCTGGCACGGACAACATATTCAGTTTTTAAATTTGG
Organism: Centropristis striata; assembly: GCF_030273125.1. Lineage (NCBI taxonomy): Eukaryota > Metazoa > Chordata > Actinopteri > Perciformes > Serranidae > Centropristis > Centropristis striata. The sequence continues at coordinate 17,400,356 of NC_081517.1, forward strand.
AAAACTTGTTGGAGGAGTTGGAGGATTCACAGGGAATGGGATCAAGATGAAATACCAGGACATAAAACTTGAGTCAAGAATCCCCTTTAAAGATTAGAAATGCATTCTGGAAAATACCATAGATCTGTGTTATGAATTAGTGCCAAAAGGTTTAGTGCATTCGTAAATGATCTTAAACACTATGAAGTATGCGGTTCCCTTTTATCGGAGACATCCAAACTCTCTGAGCCAGAATTTGCTCTTCAAAATGCATCAACGTCCAGAAAACATAAAGCATGCTTTTAGTGTACTCGCAGCTGTAGTAAACATTCTCTCTTTATCTCTCATTGGCCTATATATATATTACACAGGTATGTCAGCACTGATAGGAAGATATACTGCAGCACAAATGGGTTGCATGTGGAATTCATGGTTGTAATATGCTAAGTTAGGTACAGTGTATACACAGGAGTATGTATGCACACACACACTGAGCCAGGGGGGTTAAGAGGCTTGTTGGGTCCGTTTAAACCATTATCAAGTCCAACAATCTGTCTGCAGTTGGATTTCACCCCATTCACTCTTTCCTCCCCACTCTCTTCTCTGCACACTCCATCTATCCACCCCCAGCAAGCCCTGACTGCTTTCATTACAACCAGATTGTTCAAATAAATCAAGCCTCCCCAACAACTCCCCTGCTTTCTTTTTTCTCTCTCCGTCTCTTTCTTTTCTCTCAGCACCCTGCAGCAGTCCACCAAGGAGAGCCTTTAAATGAGAAGCACATTTTGGGGCTAATGAGGGTGATGGGCTGTGAAGTTGGGGTTTACTTTTAATTTAGGGACTTTTGTGGCTCCAGTGTATGCTGCATATGTAATGACTGTCTATGCTGACCAGCTTTGTTCGTAAATTCCAGTCAAAACCGTAGATTTTGACTGGAAAAGTCGTAGAGAAGTGAAAACAACTGTTGACCACACAGATGACCAGAAACACTTTGAAATTGTGAATGTGTCGCTAAGCCTTGCCCACGATACGCTGTTGCAATTTTCAGAAACTACAGTCTGGATATGAACGATTCTGGTTCTGCTTTTCAATTCTGATCCTTAACAGTTTGAGATTTTAATTATTTGAGGCAACAAAATAACTTTATTAAGGTTAGGGAAAAAAGCACATGGTGAGGTGTAACAAAAGATTGTTAAAAAATTAACATGAATATAATTATTTATGTGACATAAAGTGAGACGTACTCATGATATATAACTATGCACGGGTTATGCACCGAAGTTAAGTAAATTCAGATATCAATGTTCATTTTTGGTTTTACACAGCACGTCTTTTGGATCTAAGTCCTGTGTTTATTCGGTGGTCTTTGACATTCTTAATCCTCGGTATCCTCGATTCAGCCTTTTTCCTTTTTTCATGATTATTATGGCCACTAGAGTACATCACTGACTACAAACAAACACATGGCGTAACTGACTATATGCTGTTGCATTACCAGAAACTACAGTCTGGATATGAACAATTCCAGTTCTGCTTTTCAATTCTGATCCTAAACGGTTCCAGATTTGAGTCACACAGTCTCAGTCCTGTGTCTGACTGCCCTCGGTGGACTTTGTCATTCTTTATTCTCGGTATCCTTGCTTCAGCTTTTACTTTAACATTTAAGTACCGTTACTTCCTCCTTGACCTTCTTCATGATTATTATGGCCATTAGAGGGCGCCACTGACTACAAACAAACATACGGAGTAACCAACTATACACTGTTGCATTACCAGAAACTACGGTTTGTATACTAACGATTTCTGTTCTGCTTTTCGATTCTGATCTTTTACAGTTTTAGATTTTAATTACTTGATGCGTTTGGTCAACAGGTCACATCAATATTTCTCAGAAAAAACAAAACCTTTTGCACAATACATCTTCACAATTCACTTCCTACAATTTATGGAATGTGTACATTAACTATGTAGTTATAAAATGACACAATTTAATAATAATCTATGTTAATTTTTCTTGCTCTTACAAATAGGAATTAGGAATGGTCACCTGTCTCAACATAAATCAAACTTGTCATCTAAGTTTACCATGTTTAGCTTTAACTATTTTGTTTGGATGCTAATGGTGGAATTTTTATGAATAGGCTCTCAGTGATCCACATCCATCAAGTCTAAATGCTCACTTTGGTTCTTAAAATTTTGAATCCTCATCTTTCATGCAAGACATTGTTTTTTTCCACATTTCTGTGTCTGCAGTTCAGGGCCATAAAATAGCTAAAGCATAAACGTGACGCGGTAGCTGCTGCTTAGCTACCGACTGATCTCATTGGTTATCTCATTCCAAGATATTGCTTGTATCCATATCTTTGACGGATTAAGACAACATGGCAAGCGAGTGCTGCACTGATGAGTGTTATGTTTCTCTGGTAACACATTGTCACAGACACAGATTCCTCATTGGTAAAATATTTGTGGTCTGGACGGCTTTTCAAGCATCCCTCCATAAAATCTGAAATTTAACAGATGTAGTATTAAAATAACAGTATTACATTTCAGAAGAGATAGGCTATGTATACACATTCTTTCTTTTATTCTTTATGCCCGTAACCTCTCAATTTTAGACCATATATACCAGGAATAACTATGCTATAACCTGGGAGGCAGGTGTTTAATCTATGTTTTACCCAAGGTTTTTATTTGGGAGTAAGGAATGAATCATGGGGAAATAATTTCTCAAAAGTTTCTTTCACAAAGAAGCTGATCCAAGGAGATGACCAGGAATATTCCAGGCAGTCACAAACATGCTTTACATGACTCAGTTTCACTTCCCTCTTATACCATTCTGCACTATTTTTACATTTTATTAGGTTTAAGTTTACATTCGGTTGCACTACAAACTGTTTTGCCTAATCCTAAAAAAAGAAATCCTTTTTCCCAAGTTATACTAGAATGCCCTCCGAGGCCACACCCTTCAAAAGTGTTTCTTGTTTTAGTAAACGCACAAAACAACCAAACAAAAATGTTTACCCCCTTAGTAATTTTCTTTGGAATTTGCAATGATAATGTAAAAACCCTGCCCTCTGAGCCACAGTGGCTGCTGTCAGTCCTGCTGCTCTTTAAAAGAATCCCCTTCATTTTAATCTCCTTTTCATTAGAAACAGAAAGGGTGTAATCTGTTCTGTGAATATATAATTAGGTATTTGTGTTTTTGTATAGACTCTGCTGGTTTCCTGGGCATACTGATTCAGTCCTCAGTATAGAGTTGTGTTTAAGTCACATCCTCTGAATGCATTTATTCCCCATCTGTCTGATTGAAACCAGCTAAGACAACTTAAAATTTAAATCTAGTTATGTCAGAGAGGACTTCATAGAATAAGTTCTGCTCTTTTTAACTGTTTCCAAACCATATAGCCTACAAACACTATAGTAATGTTATTTTGGCAGTTGGTATACAATTTTTAATCTTACAATATAAAACACATGCACTCACATTTGTTCATTTACACAGTGAGCATTCTTTCTTCCCTGAAAACCATTCATTTCCATCATGCTTTGCATTGTGAGACAAAAGTGTCAATCAATATCCCTTTAAAAAAAATCAAGTGATTTTGATTTGCACGGGTGCTAAACTACATCCAATAAGAAAATTTAAGATTCTTAAAACAGTTGCATACTAGAATGGCATCCAATGGTGCATTCACATGCTCCTCAGATATTCCCATTTCACAAGTCTGACTTGTGTGTATTTGAGACTGGTTTCCCCTCAAAAACAACGAAATATAGGGCATTCGTATGGGCGGCAAAATACGACTCATATTTACCTGTTAGACTGTCCTCCATCGCTATCTTGCTGATGTAGAAGTAGTGATTGACGGCGATGAGGGGTTTAAATTAGGGACGTCACACTTGGAGTGGATGGGTCGAACAAATGGTGGACTTTCACCCAGGAGAACAGGGTTGGAACAAAAGTAATCAACTTTTACGTAACTTCCGTTTTTTTTTTACGTAACTTCCGTGGCTCATGTCGCCCCTGCCAGCTTACTGTTTAAACTGTCTTTTATAACACCTAACCAGGAAGTTTTCTGCCCTAAACCTAGGTCAGTGGTTTTGTAGCATAAATTCACAGAAACTGTAGCCTATTTTACAACCAGAACCGTACATGTATGTGTAATAATGTGTGTGCTATTTTTAGAACGATCCGCTCTGCTTTGTAACGTAAGCCGTGAAACGCTCATATGTGTGGTTATGATTGGTATTGACAAACTGTCTATTCTGTCGTTTAGGATGGAGATCTTGTTGGTGTGTTCATGAGCTTTAAGTCGTAATGTGGAAAACCCATCAGCTCTACAAAGAAGTTGTGCTGTAATTTATTGCTCAGTGTTTAGGAAACATGTTGATAGCTGTTTCCAGTATTTATGTTACAATGAAGAGCAAAGGAAACTGATTATGTGAGCTGTGAAATTAAATCTGATTTTTCATTTTTCTGACATCCCATAAATGCAACCAAGATGCAACGTGAACAAAAGTTTTATAAAAATTGTGTATCTGCTCCATCATTTGGATCTGCTTCAAAATTGAATTGGTTCTTCCACGTCTCATGGTTCAACCCTCCACAAAGTTTCATAAAAATGATAATCCTCCTGAAAACAAATTGAACTGAGATAAATACCTCTCTGGCAGAGGTAATTAGCATACATGGACTGTTTATACTTGAGAGGAAAGGTTCCACCCACTGAGATTTGTTCAACAGAAATTGCAGCAGATGTAATTAATAACCTTTCTGCATGCTGTTCAGGGTTCAGGTGTGTCATTCCAGGGCCTGGCAAGTTTAACATGCTGGCGCTGTGCCCTGGTTTACTGGGACACTTTAATTGCATGTAACCATAATTAATGTATTTAGTTAGGTTGTTCCTTTCCTGTTAAGACGAATCATAAGGCCCATTATATAAATGATCCATGGCAGTCACATCTGTCGGTCCAGTGTGGACTGCAGCTCCATCATTTTACGTCAGAGAAGACATACCTGAAAAGTGAAGTCACTATTGTATCTATTTGTGTTCAATTAGTGACATAATGCTAAACCAGGACCTTTGTGTAATAATTTCTAAATGCTGCATCAACAACTTACCAGCCAATAGCAAAATATAAAAGCAGCAGAGCTATGTAATGTCTGTTTTTTGGAAACTGTGTGTAATTTTGTAATCTTTTCCACTGGCAACTGTTCTTGGCTATTAGCAGAAAATACAGAAAATGACCTCCATCCACAAACCGGCATAACGTCACAAAGTAATCATGTTGTGGTTGAGGTTAGTGGGAATGTGTGAGTGCAAGAGTGTAATGAGGTATTGAGAGATACAGACTGTGTGTAATCAGCTTCTGTTGTTACTGGAAAACCTTTCTCTGTTTTTGTATTTAACGTTGCTCTATGACAACGTTCAGAACTGGCAAACAGCCTCAAATGGGCCCAAATTCCTCAAAGAGGAGGAAAATGCATGAACATGTTCATCACTGCACCATTAAAAAAACATGCAAAATTGTAAAAAAAAAAAAAAAAAAAAAAAAAAAACACTCACAGGCAGATTTAACATTAAATCCTTTTAATACTGTTCTCAGCATTGCTTTTCTGACAAACATCCGACATAATTGACAAACATAAAACAATACGGGGGGAAAAAAGGCAAGCCTTCCTAAATAAACAGGGAAGATTCTGTAACAAACAAGTTGAAAATATTTCAAACATTTCCTGCCCCTCTCACTGTCCAAAGCAATACAAAGAGTCTTCCAGTTGATATATTGGTTGGGGGGGTTGAGCAGATATATGAGCATCTGTGTCTGTGTTTATACTGGAATATTGACAGAATGAAGAAAGTGGAGAAGCCAGAGAATGGTAAGTTGATTTTGGACAGTGCTGGAGCGTAGTGCATGGACTCAATTATAAAACAGACAAGAAGTGGAAGCGAAAAACACACACACACCTGAACAAACTAACTGATAAAACCCAGTCATCCAAGCTTTTAGTCAGGCGGCTTACCAAAATAATGGGGACATGCTGGAAACAAAGAACCACATTTTTTCCACATGCTCTCCATGACCATAAGTTTTAATTTCTGATGGGGGCCACTTTATCACGATGGCGGATCAAATATGGCTGGCATGTGAAATCTATGAGAACCAATATATCTTCCAAGCCAATAAGAAGGTCAATCTTGGTGTCAAAATATACATTTTCTATAAATGTGAAGCTAATAAGGTTGAATTAAATGTATGCATGGTATTCATTTTTCAGTATACATGTACAGTCATGGAAAAAAATATTAGACCACCCTTGTTTTCTTCAATTTCTTGTTCATTTTAATGCCTGGCACATCTAAAGGTAAATTTCTTTGAACAAATATAATGATAACAATGAAAATTACTCAAAAACAGCTCATCTAGCCATTTTCCATGGTTTTCTTGATAATGATTTTGGTTATTATCAGGAAATGCATGGAAAATGTCTAGACATCAGCTATTAAATTAAACTCTTATGAGCTATTTTTGTCCAAACAAATGTACCTTTACTTGTACCAGGCATTAAAATAAACAAGAAATTGAAGAAGACAATGGTCTAATAACTTTTTCCATGACTGTATATGTTATACATGTATAAAATATATTAATGTATGTCCAACCACTTAGAACTGAGTTGCAAATTATATAAATACATGGCTCAAATGAACATATCTATTTGATCAAATAAACATCTTGTGATATTTTCAAAAGCTGTAAATGATTCCTTGACCCAGAAAATGTATATTTTGACACCAAGATTGACCTTCTAAGCGGCTTGGAAGATATATTGGTTCTTATAGACTTTACATGGCAGTCATCTTGGATCTGCCCTCTTGATGAAGTGGCTCCCATCAAAAATTGAAACTTATGGTGATGGTGAGCGTGTAAAAGAATTTGGTGCTTTTGTCCCAAATCTTCTCAGGACTATTTCTGCTGTTACTGTAGATAACCAAGAACCAAGGAAGGTCTTTTAAAAATTGATAACATTACATGACTTGTAATGCAATATAATGCAATGTCTTGTGAGGCAAAATAAAGGCCCTTTTGTTCTTGAGATACACATCAGCATGTAATATGACACTTTAAAATGTCAGTAAGGCTAGCACCACTGTTGTTAAGGCATGTTTCTGTAAACCTATTATACTTTGCAAGTTAAGATTCTTTCTCATGAAAGGAAAAAGACATCAAAAACACAACTAAAAAGCTTGTGACATTCCAAGCCCTAGACAGGAAAAAGAGAAGAAATACATCAGAACGGTGCACTTAGCCTGTGCATTTCACAGTCTGCTTGGCTGTAAACAAGCAAAACAGTCTTCAAACACACAAGCCGTGATGCTTAAAACACACTGGACTGTTGGGGCAGAGGCATAGAGCAAGCGAGAGGGTGTGTGAGAACAAACAGCTACAGGGGGACGCTGTCTAGACCATATCTCAGAAACGGTTCAGTCAGCAGCTCCGAGAGGAAACTAGGGCCTAAAGCTCGCTGACACTCACAGCAAATTTCCTTCGAGCTCTTTGAACTTGCTTTTCTTTTCTCTGCACGCGTGTGCTGCTTTATAGGGGTGGGTTCTGCGGCAAAACTGCCTTTGAACAAAATTTTGGGAGCTCTGGCTGTCAAAACCAGTCTGTGGCTTGTCCTGATGCAGCGCTGGCAAAGAAAATAAAGTGTCTGACACCTGATAGTTACATTCACTTGGTGAGTTTCTCAGACACATGTTGGTGAAACTCGTACAAAAGCATTCTGTGAGGTTTTAGATGCATGTAGGCTAAAATGCAAATGGAAAAATTTTGCGAATCCATGATGACTTAAGCAGGCTTTTTCAAGGAAGAAAAATAATGTTTTAATTTGCAATACTGACTGGACATTGACAGCAAAAAAAAAATGTTAAAAACATAAAAAGACACATGGCAAAATATCATGATATAACAGACAAAACAGCTTTCCCGTCACGGCACAGAACAATGCAGGCAAAGTCCATTCTCAATGGCTCTTCATTCAGTCCATTTATCTTTCACAGCAAATTCATCTCCCACTGAGCCGGAAGCTTCAGGATTTGTGGAGAGAATTATGGTAGATCTGTTGACACTGAAAAATCCAACTTCGCGTGTAATGTTTTGTTTCAGATTAGATCATTTCAACAGCAAAATATGAAGTTTAGACAGCTTCTACTGTCACCAATGCTTTGCAGCATTAAAAAAAACCCAAAATAAATGTTTTTGAATTATTGCCTTTCTTTATGTGGCCATCATAAGTCTTGTGACAATTCATGACACTGGAAAGGAAAAGAAATATAATTCTTTTCAGTGCAAGCTCTTGGAGTTGGTCAAAAAAACCATTTTGCACCAGGACGTGTGGTCCAGGCATCACTGTTTTCATTTAAACCACTGTCACTTCCTCCAGTTCTGTAGCCCAAACTGTGGGGCCAAACTGTGTCTCCCAAATCCAGCAGCAGGATTACAGCTCATTCACATATAAACAAAGATTTTTTTTTCTCCAAACGAGCCACTGGTTACAGTCGTGTCAATGCAAAAAGGCACTTCCGTTTTCAGTCTGCAACTAAGACCCTTCTAGTCGATTGCACTTAGTTTAATCACTTGGTTTCACCATCATCGAACTCTGCAAGATGATCATTGTCCCAAAGTGGTGTAGCACATTTCCAATATGCTGTAAATTTCAAATTCATCATTCAGTATCTCTAAAGTAAAGGATCCAGTCTGTAGTGTCATCATTTGCACAACAAAGGACAGTAAGTGCCACTATTTAAATTTGTGGATATCTGAAATCAGAATGGACTACACAGTGGTGTAGTGGTTAACCCTCACTGCAAGAGGGTCGCCGGTTCGCCTCCTGCCTACCGCTTTTCTGTGTGGAGTTTGCATCCGGCTCCCTCCCAGAATCCAAAAACATGCACTTAGGTTAAATTGGTGACTCTAAATTGCCCGTAGGTGTGAATGAATGAGAGTGTGATTGTCTGTCTCTATGTGATTGGCTCCAGCCCCCGCGACCCAAGTGCGGATAAGCGGTTGAGGATCATGAATGAATGAAATTGGAATGAAAATTTAATTTTTTAAGCATCCAAATCTTTCCAAATGTTCATATTCTATTGAATTTTAGAAATAAGATGGCTTTAAGGATGCTACATTGTTATTTGATGGGCAGTGGCCTTGCATCAAGGGTACTTCATAGTCCAAACCCCCGTTTTGTTGCAAGGATGGAGGCGGCTGTGGAGTGTGACAGCGGTCAATCTCAGGTTGCTTGTGGGGAAGTGTACCATTTCCCCCATTCTCCAGGCATGTCTTTATGCCCTCCAGTTCCATGGGATCAGGTTCTGCCGGGCCCAGCTCAAGCTCCATTCCCGCCTTGGCCTGCCTCCTCTTTCGAACACAGATGATTGTCCCGGCCACAACAGCCAACCCCAGCACTAGTGCCAGTGCAGCCAGGGCGGGGATGAGAGTGTACGTCAGTGGGCTCTGTGTCTCCACCCTGGACTCTGGGGATGTAAGTGGGACACCTTCAGTGCGAGCCTCTGTACACGACCCTGTTTCTGCAGAGCTGTTGGCCCTAGAGTTGATTCTTTCACCCAAGGGACTGGCACAGACGGAGTAGGTACAGTTGGGTCTCAAACCACGCAAAGTGTACTCAGGGTAGGATGCTGGTACACTCAGGAAATTGGGACGGCGGTCAGGCCCTGAGAGGTTACGGTAGGTCAACCTGATGCCACGGATGTGTGGTCGTGTCTCGATGAATCGGTGCAGGTCAAGAAGGATAGATGTGGAAGTGACCTGCCGTGAGCTGATGGCATCAAGCTCGGTAGGCGCCGGAGGGACAACTTCTGTTGCTGAAGGTGTTGTTGGCTCAGGAACCTCATCAACATTCTCACAGTAGAGGCCAGATGTTACTGACGGACACAGACAGCTGAGTTGACCCAATGAGTCAAAATTACAAGTGCCCCCATTGAGACAGATGTTTGCCGGGCAGATGTGCCCCACTAGATCGCCGCTGGTGGAGCTTGGGGAGACTGGAGGTTCTGGTGACAGAGGGCTGTCTGTTTTTGAGGAGATTGTTGTCTCACTTGGTGGTGGAGGAGGAGGAATAGCATTGGTATGGATGGTTTCTGGAGATGGGGTGGGCATTGGGGGAACAGGAGTACTTCCAATGGGGGAGCCAACCAGCACTGTTGTGGTAGGTGGACACCCAAAGTCTTTGTGCTCCAGTGCTATGAGCATCTTCCCAGCATTAACAAGAGGGAAGTGACATCTGGTTTCCTCAGGCCTCCCAAGATTCACATCCTTCTCTTTAAGCCAGACAGGGAACCAGGCCAATGGACACAAGCAGTTAAACGGGTTCTCAGCTGCTGTCAGGTGCATCAACTTTGGGAAGGTCTTGAAGAAACTCTTAGAAAATCCCTGGAGATTAAGACCACTGAGATCTAGTTCTTGAAGCCCACTTAGTCTCTGGAAGTCCTCCACCCTGAGCTCTCCCAGTGGGTTGGCAGCCAGGCTGAGCTTGATCAGCCCCTTGAGGGAGTCTTGCTTTAGGGCCTGAGGCACCTCAGTTAACTGGTTTGTAGAGATGTCCAGCTCATGAAGGTTCCTCAAAGAGGCTATGAGATCTTCATCCACAGAGGTAAGCCCCAGAGAGGCCATCTTAAGGGCCTCCAGGTGGGGAGTCTGGAGGTCTGATGGCCCCAGGGTTGGGATGTTGTTGTGGCTGAGGTCTAGAAGCAGAAGCTGGGGAAAATGAAGGGATGGCAAAGTGGTGAGCTGGTTCCCTTGGAGCTTGAGTTCCAGCAGCATCTCTAAACCTTCAAAAGCTTCCAAATGGATGCTTTGAATGCGGTTTGCATGGAGATACAGCCTCTCCAGCTGGACCAACCCAGAAAAACTGTCTTTGGAAATGTGGGTGATGTGGTTAGAGGACAGGTCCAAGTTCTTCAGCTTTGTCAGCATCTCAAAAACACCATCTGGAATCTCTGCCAGCTCGTTCTGGCTCAGATCGAGCATCTCCAACTCCCCCAGACCTTTGAAGTCATCTTGAGACAGAGTGTCGATGCCATTCTGGAATATGTACAGATTTTGGGTGCTGCTGGGGACACGGGGCACGGTAGTGGAGTGTCGATTAATGCAGAAGATGGAGGCCTGGGCCTGGCAGGTACAGTCTGCTGGGCAGTCAGATGATAACACCCGACCAGAGGAGAGGAAGATGAGCAGGAAGTAAGGTAGCATGGTGATGTCAGGTCTTAAACTCTGAAACACATAAGAGAGAGAGAAAGTGGTCACAAAAGGGAGGCTTTACGAAACCGAGACATAAAATAGACCTTTAATACAACACTGAAGCATGCATGCACTTCCACACACACACACACACACACACACATATGCATATAAACTGTCACACTGACTGTGCCATCATAGTGAATTTTGCTGTTTTATATCCTTGACGAGGAGACACCCCAGGGATCAGTACCCACAGCCCCAGGCGATGGGTTAACGCAGCCCACCCAGGGTGACCCTTCCTGGGCTAAGTGAGAAACCCATTCAGCCTCTTCTCTGTGTTTATGACATGGTCCTCAGCCCGTGAAACCACGTCTGCAGTAATGTAGCTCGACACTCGCAGCACCACACGGCTACTACATACAAACATATCCAAGGTAAATATGCTGTGAGTGCATTGGCACACATGCACTCAATTACATCTCTTACATATTTACGTAACATGAGCGCACATACAGGAATGCAGGAAATTGGGGGGGAATTTGTGTGTGTGTGTGTGTGTGTGTGTGTGTGTGTGTGTGTGTGTCTGTTCGTCTGTGCTAAACAGAGAGGAAAAAATTAAGTTGTGACTTGCAGTGACAATCTATCAATTAAAAAGAAACTTGAAGAGCATACATGTGTGCTAAAAACACAATCAAACTCTAAACCCCCCTCCTAAAACGAGTTTGTTTTGAATCGATTATACCACCTATGAATGCCACTACATGACTTAAAGGACTGAAAGTTACAGAAGTAACCTGTAATAAACTGTTTTTAATAACTTCTTTGAATTGAAAATCCACTTTTTGGTAAATTACTGAATTTAATATTTTAGCTTTTTTCTCATAACTGCCAGAGATTCTAGATTCTAATTGTTACTCTGTATGCTTTTACTATGTATTTAAATTGTGTCCTGTTTGAGGACCCCAGGAAGAATAGCCATTACTCCCACAACGGAGTGATTGCCAATGGGGATCCTAATAAATAAACACCCAATCAAATGTATTCTTAGCCTGACTTCTGCAGCATTTTTTCTTTTCTTTCTTTTTCTTGCCTTGTTTTGTCTGCAAACTGTCCATTTCTGTCGTATATACTGTATATTTACATGGAGAATTACTGTATTGACCAAGTATTGAACATCTGACTAATATTTGATTTAGGGAGGCATGGTTTTATCAGTAGTGATTAATTATCAGCCTGTAATGGGAATTTCATATGATTATGTATGTTTTACTTTATTAAATCTTTATCATATCATCATCTTCCTTAAGTTTATATGATAAATGATGCGTAATATACATACATTTAAAAATTTAAAATCTAAAGCATCAAACCAAGAAATAGCATTTTCATCTTCAGTCAGCGGTCAGGTGAACAATAATAAAAAATGGCACAGGACTTCCATGAAAAATGTCTGAACTGGTTGACCTAGTGTTTTCTATTTAATATGTAGCCTCAGGTGGAGTGGGATGTATGTTCACGCAAGCTACATAGAAATGAGTGAAAACAGTGTTGTGTGGTTGGCACATATGATTCAGAATTATGATGGGCTCAAGACTGGAGACTGTGACCTTTATTTCCAGACAAGTTGGAGCCTAAAACCACTTTTTTCCCCCCCAACTTGTTTGATTCCATCAGGGTTATTCTGGATGGATTATTGTGGTGTGAAGCGGTCCAAGAAGCACAAAGGCTGAAACTTGAGAGTGACCCTGGCAAAAGTCAAAGGGAGTTTAACTTGATGCGAAAAAGATAAAAACAAATGAAATGAAGGGACTTTTTAAATTTCATTTGGGAAATAAAATGATGGCATGAAATAAAATGGCAGAGTTTTCAAACACTTGGAAAAGAACTGGGAAACTGTTTTAAATGACCAAATAGTTTGTAGAGGATCATTTGTCTTCTTTGTTTGGCCTTTTGCCTGTTGCCAATATTTTCCTGACCACTTTTCATAAAAGTACATATCTATGCATCAGCCCCTTTTTCCTCTTTCCTCCAATTCAAATCAGGGGTGCACCTCCGGCCTCACGTCTGCCTCTGTCTCCTCCATTTATCCCCCGCTCCTCAGAACATATGAGGTCAGAGCCCGTCAGCTGGTAGGAATTTGCAATATTCTTTCAAAATCTGTCTTTATTAAGCACAAAAGGAAGAGAGGGAAAGTAAGTACGGCTAGAGCGAAACAGAGATTTAAGAAGTCACAGAAAAAGAACAGATTTCTTTGTGGCAAATAGAGGATTTAAAAAGTAAGTTATTTGGCATTTAAGAACTAAATTGGGACTTCAAGGGTTGCTAATTTAAACCAGAAGCTGCCAAATCTGCTGATCTTGTGGTTGGGCTTCAGTGGCACACTTGAGAAAGATCAAATCTCTAACCTGTTAGTCACATAACGGGCTAAACAACAAACTGAAGTGCTATGTTATAATTTGTTGGCCCTTGTTTATGATTATTGTCTGTGTTTTATGGAAAGTAACTGCTGATACTAACAAATGGGTGAAAAGAAGGCAAAGAATGAGGTGGAATGCAGTGTGTAGAATAAATCTTTCTCAATCTGCCTTGTCTTGTTGTAAACCACAGAGTGATGTCTGATCTCTGACACGCTTTTAACTTTTATTAATCAGCTTCCAAGTACAATTTGGTTTCCGTTGGTACTTGTTGGTGCAGTGTTTTTCTGTTTGGGCCAAAAGGTGAAAATGGTGGGAATTACTGTTTTGGTGGCCTGTATGTGTTGAACTGACATTCAGTGTAAGCACAGAGAATCTTTTAGTCAAACTCTGCACATCATTTTTAATCGTAAAGTTAAAGTAAAAATAAGTAAAACATATCTTTGAGTGTATGCTTACGAGGAAATTCACTGTGCAGAATCGGATAATGCATCTTTCTCACATATGCTACTAGTGGTGGAATGTACATTTAAGTACATTTACTCAAGTACTGTACTTAAGTACAATTTTGAGGGACTTGTACTTTACTTGAGTATTTCCATTTTATGTAACTTTATACTTCTACTCCATTTCTTTTTGAGGCAAATATTGTACTATTTACTCCACTACATTTAGCTGACAACTTTAGTTACTTTTCAGGTCGAGATTTACCATAAAAAAACATCATACATTTAAAATGATTAGACATTTTCTTAAAATTAAACCTCATAACAGTATATTAAGAAGTTAAAATGAGCCCTACCTTGAGAACATTTAAATACATCATTAATAATCCAATAATATATTTGGAATATGTAGCATATAATCATTTAAGTGGGTCCATTCTGCATTACAAGTACTTTAACTTTTGTTACTTTAAGTACATTTTGATGCTGATACTTTTGTACTTTCACTTAAGTCAGTTTTGAATGCAGGACTTTTACTTGTAGTGGAGTAATTTTGCAATGTGGTAATAGTACTTTTACTTAAGTAAGGGATCTTTTTCCACCACTGTATGCTACTAAAATTAATATGCAGCTGACTTTAATATGACCAAGACACTTAGCTGTTACTGCCTTCAAGTGTTGATATGGCAGCATTACTTTTATTCTGTGCAAAGTCATGCTAGAGACAGAAAAACAGCATGCACAACTTAAAAAAATGTCTGGTGGTACATTAAAGTCACCAAACCACTCTGTCACATCAGACAGAGGAAAAAGAGCTGCTATCATCGCCATTATTCTCAATAAGAATCGTGCAAACAACAATGCGCACCTTGATGCATGCACGCACACAATGAAGCCGTCTGCAGTCCGACAGCATGCTATACCGATGAGTATTAACTGTGATGACGAGGCATGTGACCGCTTTTGTTTAAGGTGCATGTCTCAGTTTAAAGACACGCTGCCTCGGCATCCGGATCTTTCTTTGTGTGCAGTCACTTACTGTTTATAGAATAGTAACAGGGTTATAATGAGAGCTGCCCGTCATTCCTTCAAGGGTGCTGCTGTTGGCACACTGGCTCAGTGAATAGTTTGATGACAGAGGAGGAGAGGAATGAAAGGAATATGAATGAAAGAATAATAATGTGCAGAGTCGAGAAAGAAAGGAAAGGCTTTGCTCAAGACAATCCACACAGTTTGCATATACATTTACTATCTTTTAACTCTGGATATGTTCTCCTATAAAACACTTGTCTGCAATGCAAAATCCAAAGTAAACAGTGTGTATATCTTAAGGCTTTGCTGTTCCATGAGGCCTGTGTCAGGACATGCGCTGTAGTAAAGCCTCCTGACAGCATGTGTCAGTTGCAGCCTCTCTGTGCTACATGCAGCTGGGTGGTAAAAACAGAAACACCTACAACCGCAGAGGATAATCAGATTCAAGCCTCCATTACAGCAAGCATCTGCCCTGCTGAAACATCCCTGTTTAAGAAACTGAATCCCTTCACGCTTCAGGGCTGCTGCTCTGCAGCTGAACCTGACCTCTGACCTCCCTGTGGGTCGAGGTGAGATAAAAGCCCTTCCGAGGTTAGAAAAAATCTTCACAATTAAGTGAATTTTAGTCATGTCTTGGCAGAAGTGAAAGCATCTTCCTGTGTTGATGTCATCAAAAGATCGAATGATGACCTGTGAGCTCCTCTTCCAGCTGTGGCTTTTGTTGATGTATCTTTATTGAAGTTTGCTTTATTCTATTTTCATATTTCTCTTCAAACAACACGTGGATGCATTGTAAATTGATTGCATTATTTTTGTTACTGTTCTTGATTAATCTTAATGAGTCTTGTGTTGTTTATGTAAATAACTAATTGATTGCATGTTGTATGACTAAGGTTTTTCTGGACTTGTTTTTGGAAGCTTTAATCTTTTACGAAGGTGATGATGATGAATAGTTGCAATAATTATAGGTCTTCGTAGAGTTGGAGGAAAAAATCGATACAGCATAGTATCATGATATTTTGCGTGGCGATATTATATCGATTCACAGCATCGGAAGTATTAATATTATAATATATAAGCAAGTATTAATATTGAACATTTTACTGGAAATACTGATATCATATGAAACTAGAAGATCTAAGGAATCAATAGGAAGCTGTTGAAATAATGCTTAAAGTTAGGCTTTTTTTAAGTTTCATTAAACAAAATTCAGAGCAGTGAATCTTGAAGTTGAGGAAAGTTTGATAAAATGCTGCAGTTGTTGTCGTCCATACATGTTTGATATCAGTTGAGTTCAGTTTGACTGAATACTTTGTTGGTCAGTCTGCGGTTTTGACTCTCATTGTACAGAAATAAAAAGACTGCGTGAGATGAATAGACTGAGAATTTTCTCTTATTTGACAAAATAATTCTTGATTGAATTTAATTTTGTGGACACAAAATGCAGTTAAACAGTTAAATCGCAATATATCGCAATACTCACCATATTGCAAAATTGCAATAATATTGTACCGTGACTCAAATATCGGGATAAAATCGCATTGTGTGGCATTTTCAGTGCTTTACTTAATCAAGGTCTGTGCAGAAGTTTGGCCAAGACCCTATCCCCTATACAATTATAATAACTTTACATTATTACAATGTAGCAGAGTTTTGGAAGAACTTGTATGTTATGCCTTGTTTGAGTTTTGATTGTCATGTTCAGTTCAGCCAGGCAATAAGCTCTTCAACCATGAATTAAACAACAAACTGGCAGGGCAGACAGCTCCTGAACACAATATTTTAAAAGAAGTTGCAGGAAAATGTATGTCAAAGCTGCTTGACATACACCTCCTCTATTTGGAAACTGCCTCAGCTTTTCAAAGGAATGACAGAATAATTTGGAGGGAAACAAGGATGCAGGATGCATGAGGTGAAGAATGAAAAGCTTACAGCTCAATCTGTGCAAGTATAAGTTCCTCCTTTTTTTTATCATCTCCTGTTGTTTGATAATAACCGGGTGCTCTCATCACAAAGCCAAGAATCTGCCATGCGCCATATTAACAACAGCAGCTCAAACATGGGGAACATTTTCTTCTTGCTTTCACATAACTCGGAGTTGCAAAACCAGTTTGTTTTGCTCTTTCATATATCCGTGATTAAATGTGACAGAGCATTCTGCTGCTAAGACTTCACGGCACACAGTAAATCCTCAGCTATTTGTATCAGCGCAGATAAGGCCGCGCGATGAAAGCGAAACACAGCCGTCAAAATGACACGAAACAGGTCAACACGCACCCGAGACCTGCAGAGCTGAGCAGAGCAGCACGCAGCCACGAACACACACACACACATGCATTCCTGCACATGTTCACACCAGCAGACACACACACACAAACAGAGCGTACAACACAGCTGGATTCTGTTATCCACAATACGCTGCAGCCATCTCTCACTGTGAGACAGAATGAAAGGCCCACATAAACCTTTGTCCTCCCCCGTGAGATTAGAAAGGTAGAGAGAGTGAAAAGAGAGAGGGAGACTAAAGCAATGAGTGTGAGAGGTAAACCGAGAGGCAACGGGACACGAGAGGGAAAGAGAAAGAGAGACATTTGGAGTCTAAATATCTGGTAGCTGACGACTGCCTCCATTCATCCAAAATCTGCTGTAAACAAATCCTGACTGCTAAACTTAAAGTGCATGACACAATCCAGATATGACAGTGTCTTATATTCTCTGAGACTGTAGTAGAGAGTCCAACAAAATCCTGTTCAACTACTGCTGCTAGACTGAGTATTAATAAAGAAGAATTAGGCATAATAAATCAGCTTAATTTGATATTATTTCAAACCCATTGTACTCAATAAAGTACAACTAATTCCCAATTTATTCAATCTACTTTGGATGAGAAAATGAACACAAACCATGAAAATGATAACCCCAAATGTCTGTTACAAACATCCATTCCAGTTTCCAAACTTACAAATTTGCAATTTGCGATCCTTTCTACAATCCGTCTAATCTTCTGACTGCTTGTGTTTTCCCCCAACAGACTTCTTTATAGCTACTTCAGCATGATCCCACAGTAATCAGAACTGACAGAAATGACAACCAAAGCTTGGAAAATTAGAATAAATTGTAATGAAATTGTTTAATTATGCAGTGTTGTGCATGAATGTGCTAAAAGATCAGCAGAACCTCCCTCCTGTTAAAATGAGTGATAGTGTTGAGAGCCCCTGTTGAGTTTTGTTGTAAACAAGCAAAAGTTACATGCAGTGTCATTCACTAAAATGCATTGTGTGAATTTGAGGCACTTTACTTAAGTATTCAATTTTATGTACCTTTATACTTTTACTCCACTACATTTAGCAGCTTTAGTTACCTTTCATGATATTTAACATAAAAACATGATACATTTAAAGTGATTGGACATTTGTTTTTATTAAACCACATAACAGTATATTAAGTATGTAAAATTAGCACTATCTTTACACAATTTAAACACTGCTTACATCAATAAATCAATAATAATAAACCAATAATATATTTAGAATATATAAAACAATCTGAGGTCCATTCTGCATGATGAGTACTTTTACTTTTGATACTTTAAGTACATTTTGATGCTGATACTTTTGTACTCTTACTTCGGTAAGTTCTGAATGCAGGACTTTTATTTTTAACTAAGTAAGAGATCTGAATACTTCTTCCACCACTGTGTGTATCCTCAAGGTCTCACATGCTAAATGCATCTTCTTCTCATTTTTTCCTTTTCTCATACAACATTTGCAAAGCTCGATTAAAACAGCATTGTTTTCGTCCATATTTTTACTTGCTGCTTGTCCTCTTCTACCCTGTATATGTATATGTACTTTGCTGCATTTCCTTATTGCCAGCTGTGGAATCAAACAACATCACTGCATAATGATCTTAATGTTTAAAACTCTGCAGAAGACCTTTAGATAACAAATCCAATTGTGCAATTCACCACAGGCTCTATCAGAACCCTGTGGCAGAAGGCTTTGTTCACACTAAATTAGTGGTGCTTCTACAGCATGAAATGATGTCCTTTATCATTGCATTGCATTGTTTTTCTTTTTCATTCCTGTCAGGGTGAGTACTGAGATATCAAAGGAAAGCAGCACAACCCCTGTGGTTAAGTCTTGCCAGGTGGTGAGGCTCCATATTCTTCATTTATTTACACTCGGCAGTGGTGAGCACTATGAAGATTAAAGAAGTCACCAAGGGAAACTGGAAATACTGATGGCAAAAACAAACACAGTGCCTGCACTGAAGAGCAACAAAGGGAACTGTTAGATCAGTATCAAAGGTATAGGTGTCACTTTTCCCCGGCTCCATCATTAGTTAGCTCTGATCTTCTGCTTTCTATTCAACATTTAATGAGTTGTCCTTTTCCAGTTTTATTAAAATAATAATAAATGGAGTTAGTATGAGCAGCAAAAAACACTCACAGAAAGTTTAACTATCAACAGAAGGGGATGCCCAGTGAAATGACCGCAACAATAACCTTTAATCACTAAAGCGGATGCTAAAAACAACCAAGATTTTCAGGATTGAATATTTAAAGAAAAAGAGTGAGGAAGAATTTGGAGGGATTGTGGGAGAGGTGAAAGAGGGAGGAGTGGGGACAGTAGAGCCAGGAAAGAAGGTACAAAGAAGGAAAGCGGGGATCATAAATTGAATAAGAATGTCGGTCTATGGGGAGATTACTTCATCCTCGTGGAGAAAAAAAGGGGACGTGAGTTAGTGGTACGAACCTCCCACACCCCCGAAACTCCCCAAAGTGGAATATCCTGTTACCTCGTACCAGTAAAATCAGTTTAACAGCTCCAGTCTTTCTAAAATCTTAGTCCCAAAAGCTGTTGCGTAAGCAGATAAAGTACATATATATGTGTAGTGTGGGTGGTGCACAGTGATATGTATGCACATGCAAAAACAAACCATATGTAAGGATAAAGTAACATTAATTGAGAACACAGACTAAAAGAATGCTAATTTCGTTTGGTGCAGGTCGAGCAAAGTGTCCATCACTTTGCTTGTTTTAACTATCTAAAATTATAGCACTGTGAAAAATTAACAGAAACAAATTACTTGAATTTTGCTTTGACCCTTTGACCCCTGTGCACTTCAGAAAATCTGCCCAATGAGACCTTTCCAGCATTTTTGCTGCACTGTTCTATTCAGTTTCACTTGCTTTTTTTTTTTGAGCAAAAGTTTTGGATAGTACCTGGTAATTTCTTTTGGCTACCTTGGTCCACTCTGATTTGGCAAAAAAATGGCAGCCCACAAAACTACACCGTACATTATACTGTACAACTGACAAATTGCAGACGTGCCTCTGTTTGGTTGCAGATGAAAGGATTCGACGAGAACCGCATTGAAGATGATTGCGCTGCAGCTGAGACTGCTGCAGGTACTATCTGCAGTGGAAAACAAAATAAAGAAAATAACCTGGTACCAAAAGTGAGCTGAGTCTTGCAGAGCCGCACTGTGCTGTAGAAACACAGCATAAGAGCCTCCAGCAGTGGTGGAATGTAACTAAGTACATTTACTCAAGAACTGTACTTAAGTACAAATTTGAGGTACTTGTAATTGAGTATTGCCATTTTATGAAAATGTATACTTCAACTTCACTACATTTTGAGGCAAATATTGTACTTTTTACTCCACTACATTAAGCTGACAGCTTTAGTTACGAGATTTAACATGAAAAACATTTTTTATTAATGAAAACCACATAAAAGTAGTTAAAATGATCCCTATCTTTACAAAATTAAAAAAAACTGCTTACATAAATGCATCAATAATAATAATCCAATTGTATATAATATATAAAACAATCTGAGTGGCTCCATTCTGCATAACTAGTACTTTTACTTTTGATACTTGAAGTACATTTTGATGCTGATGCTTTTGTACTTTTACTTCATTAAGTTTTGAATGCAGGACTATTTTGGTATAAGTACTATTACTGGAGTAGTAGTGAAGTATCTGAATACTGTTTCCACCACTGGCAGCTACTTAAGCACAAAGTTAATGATGTGATAATGCCTTTGTGTTGATGTTTAGCAGGTATAATATTTAGTTAATCATGTTAGCATGCTAACATTTGCTAGTTAGCTCTAAAAACAAAGTACAGCTGAGGCTGATGAGTGTCCGTTTGTAGGTATTTGGTCATAAACAAACCGACATGTTGACCTGATAATGGCACTAGATCAATAGTTTTGGGGTAAAAGTTTATACCAAAGATCACAAATGTCTGAACAGAATTTGGTGCTAACTTTTCACCGAATAAGGGACATTTTGACCTGATGGTGATGCTAGATGAAAAGTCTGAGTATGAGCAAAGTCATCAGAATTTATCCTCTCGGGACCATGAATGTGTGTAAAAAACATCTGCAATAGTTGTCAAATGCAGCGCAGACTGTGTCTTTCTATGCAGCGTTATTGTGATGACTCGGGATAAACCAAACTAGGGATGGGAATAATTAATCAAAAACCGATTAATGGTCGTTAAGAATTTGGTCGATCACGTGGAATTTTTAATCGATCTGTGTATTTTTAAATTTTATCTCTGACTGCGTATCAGTATCACTGAACTGAAACACAGCTGAGCATTCAGTTCTGCAGCCGAACGTCAATAAGCCAATGAGCTGATAATTAAGTTGGATAAAGCTACAGTTTGCAAACTGAAAGTTGCAATAATAATTATAAAACACACAGAAATACAAGAGTATTAAATTGAGCAAAACTAGCTAACTGTATCAAACCTTGCTAGCGTGAATTACTAGGTTTATTCTATCCAAAACTTATTTAAACATAAAACACATTTAAATACGCAAGATTACTGTGAAAACTAATCTCACGCCTCTTCGGGGGCTTCAAAATAAAAGCGTCTGTTATCAAAACAGGCTTTTCCATAGAACTGTTTATGTTTTATGTTTTTATGTTTTTATTAAAGGATCCCCATTAGCTTGTGCCGTGGCAGTTCGCTAGTCTTCCTGGGGTCCACATATATTATATATATATATATATTTTATTTTGCACATGTATGCATGCAATCATTAATCTTCCAAACACCCATCCCCAATGTAAACCCAGATGAATTGAAGGTACCTTCCCTGCAGCTGTTGCTAAACAGTTAGTATAATTAAATCAGTTTGGATCAAGTCAGTAAAAACTGGAGGAAATATAGTTCCTCTCTTGTGCCTCAATCTAATAATCCAAAGAGACATTTAGGAAACAGCTTTATAGTTTTATGATGTGAACTCAACAGAGACTGCTAGACATCCCAGCAACATATCCAGCTTCTACGCAGCAGTTAACACCTGAGTGGTGACAAGTGTTGTCTAGAGTGGGTAGTGGCAGCTGGGATTTGGTCTATATTAGGATGGAGACAGACTCATGAATCCTCTTACTGAAATTGATTTAAATAAGGCAGAAGGAGCCGTGCTCACAGCTTGTTGTGTTCTTTCAATGACAGTGAGCTGTGAGACAGACAAGCCAAACCACCTCCTGACTCACAAAAACAGAGCATAAACATGTCACACTGAACACAATGGACCAAGTGAGAGAGAGAACAAACACATACAGTACTAAGTATTAGCCAAAAGCTCAATTACATTCATAATCTCTCTCTCAAAAGCTTGTCTATTCTTATTTTAGCCTTAACGTCTTTCATAATCATTTTGGCAAAAAACCCACACTCAGCACACACATAGAGGAAGCACGATAAGTCACCTCTGGAACAAGTTAATAACAGTGTGTGACAGCCCATCTGCTTCTGCTATTTGAAACTGAACCTCCCTCTTCAGGCTTTCATCAGCTGCTCGATCGTGACCTGACTTGATCTTTCACATCTTTCCCTACCTGCTGGATTTGTCTTCTTCTCCCCTCGTCTTTATGGACCACTAACCTCTTTGTCAAAGCCAGAAGTAGCTTCACATACAGTATGAAGCTTCCTTAGCCTTCATGTGGAGTCAGGGTCAGGGGTGGGGACGTAATAAAACCCTCATGTTAAACCCTATTCTACACATTGTATTGGATGCTTACATTTGAAGTGAATTCCTCCTCTGGTTGGAGCCAAAGTGCACTCAGTGGGTATGAGTATAACAAAGAAAAAGATGTCTTCAAAAAGGAATTATGAAACCTCAGCAGTGTGCTTATAACCACTCCTTAACCTGGTTACCCACAGAAGTTTCGGTGTAGTTTAGTATCGTATAAAAAGGCACGATGGCACCGAACAAAGTGGATTACCAATGAATAATCCATCATCGTCTGACAGTCACTTTGGCCAGCTCAGTGGATGTTTTGTGGCGGCCTCAGCAATGCCAGGGTGTTGTGCTATCTGACTCAGGTATGGCAGAGATGCCAACTATGCTGCTGCTGCAATGATGAAAATGCAAAGTGACACTGAGGTGTGCTGCTACTGCTTGTCAGGCCTCAATTCTGTAAGTGGATCAACCCCTCTGCCAGTAGAATACCAGATCCTGCCTGTTTCCACAGCAGTATTTGTGTTTAGCTCGAGGAGTTTGTGGGCAAAAGCTAGCAGGTATATTTGTTTTTTTCTGCAGAAGTACAGTTCTACTGACAGTAGACGGTAGTGTGTGTTCTGGTACTTTATGTTTAGATTGAGCCAGTCTGTGTTGATGTGTAGATTGATTTACAATAGATGTGTATCTGCAGATGCAAGTGAGATGGCTGAAAAAAGTGTCTGTAATTCCCACTTTTTAGGGTTCAGTATAGGTTAAAAGGTGAGCAAATTCACTGTCATTGGGGTCCTCACAAGTAGAGAAGTATAACGTCATGCAGTGTACATGCATCCATTAAATAATACCAATAAATCATCTAGAAACTACAATATTATAAAAATGTATGGTATGAAAAAGGGACTGTGTGCATGTGTTGTGGCTGACTCTGCTAGACTTTTTATTCATATCTGATCTTAAAAGGAATACTTCACCCTTAAAATTACTGTTTGTTTATAAATTACTCACCGTGTGTATTCCTGAAGATAACATAGCTTTTCTAACATGCTTCCACGGTGAACTGAGAATCAGAAAAATGTCCAAAACATAGTAAATCCATTATAAATTTGCATCAAACTCTTACACAACTCATGCAGTATAATCCAAGTCTCATTTATCCAGTCATATGCTCAGTCCTTCCCAAACACTGGCATTTTTGCATACATATCAAAATTTAAACCACTTCTATCAGTGTGAATCTTATAGGCTTGGGCCAGTCCAGGCTGAGTGGTGTGTGAGCTAAAAATTAGATTTTTGAAACAGATTTTAGTTTTGTTTTGATATAGTTTTGCTGTTATTCAACCTGACCTCTCTTTACTTCTGTTCTATGCAGATTTGAGCCAACAAACAGTCATTTTGAAGCTAAAGTATTGCCTCTGATTCATCAACAGACCTTTCTCACAGCACACATTTTGGCTTATGAGATACAGGTGTAAGTTAGGTATTAAATGTAACTGAGACATCGTTAGGGTTATTACCTACGCCTGTGTTTAATAAGTCGAAACGTCCATGAATAGATGGTCAATATGACAACGTTTAGTCTCTTTTTTTGTGTTATACTTTTACAACTAAATAGTCCCAGCTGCATTAGTGGATTGACTTCAACTGCTTCATGCATTATCAACACTTTTCACTGTTACTCTGCTGATTTCTTCCATCGGTCCTTATGTGCTAAGATTTTTCGTGTGCTGTTTATTCAGCAACTAAATTAATTTCAACTGGCAAAAGAACTGTATTAGTTTATTAAGGTGGGGGTTAGCTTTTTAAGCATAGTCCCTGTTCCAGATATTCTATCCCTACATACAGGTGCATCTCAAGAAATTAGAATATCATAGAAAAGTATATTTATGTCAGTAATTCAATTAAAAAAGTGACATTTCACATCTTAATTTATTTAATTCCTTCTAATTATAATGAGTACAAAATAACTATTACTATTAATAACTAAAATTCAGTGCCTCAAAAAAATCTAATATTAGAAAAGACCAATCTTAAAAAGTATGTTTAATATGTGAATGTTGGCCTCTGAAAAGTATGTCCATCTATATGCACTCAATACTTGGTTGGAGCTATTTGACTTGAACTGCTGGAAATGGACTTTTCCATCATATTCTAATGTATTGAGATGCACCTGTATATCCATTGGCTACTTATTTGCTCAATTCTGTGAAATAATTGTCTTTGATTTGTTTAAATTCAATGCCTTTTCAACAAGAAACATTCTGTCTATCCTTAAAGCTTGGCAAATGTGCTGCATGCATCCCTCTTAAAACACTTTTAAACCTTCCTTGTTAGCATAGACTTGTGTTTTTTTCTTCTCTTCTTTTACTGGCATATTGCTTCCTTTTACTGCTAATTACCTCCACAAACTGCTTGCAGCCTCTGCAAAGTCACCACTATCTGTGCATACAGGGATATTTTTAAAGCTGTGTAAGTCCACTTTTTTGATAAGTTGCATAGAGGTGGCAAAGAATACAAAGAGAAGACAACAGTGGAAACACCCAAACTCATATGTACTAGAGGAGGAATTGAGCAAGCTGGTTGGGTATTTAGTGGCACAGTTGGACACACCCCCTAATACAGCAAGAATTTTGGTGACACCGGTTTTTCCACTGAGGTGATTAAAGTATGAATACCAGCGATGAGGCGCCACACGCACAGCAAGGCTTTCTGCAGAAACAACAACCACAGAGTCTCCTAAACAGGCGTGAATGTAGAGCTTGTGTGTGTGCGTGTTTGTGTGTCTTCATGCTTCACTGGCTCAGAGCCTGTCTGTCAGCAGTTGGAAATAAGCATGTCACCTGCACTGCTTCAGGTGTGCCAGCAGGCAACTGGCAGTAGAAACAACACTTTGAAACATGTCTCCTCATTTCTCGTCCTTCCCTTCGTACTGCTTGTACTAATTTGTTTAATCCTCCCACAAGGTAAGTTACAGTTCCTCCAGTTACTTTGACCTCACATTTTAAAGTCTGCACAGGAGAGTACAGACTTACACATTCTTGAAAATGGAGCAGTAAGAACACAAAGTGACATTTGCAGACTTTCACATGTTCATACTTACAACTGCAACAACCTAATTAACCTATTTAACATGCTAAAATATAGTTTTCTCTAATGTGCAATATCTGTAAACTGCAAAGTACTCTCAGGAAAATAAACAACAATATATATAAATAATAAATGCCAAATAGCAGCCATATAAGTTATCCATGTAAATAAGGTGTTTAGAATGTATGTATGTCTTTTTTTATATTCTTTATTGTGTTTTTTATAACAATGTGTCTGTATCTGTGTCTGAGCTGCTGTGATGACTACATTTCCTGAATGCAGGATAATTAAAGTAATTTCTTATCTTATCTTTTTTTGCAGTATTTCCAAAGCTACTATGGATAAAGACTATTTTTTGTACCAAATGAATGTCTCTACACGCTGTGAAAAACATCCAAAAAACAAAATGCAATTATTTACAAATCCTTTGCCACTTACATTTAATTATTTGTACAAAGACAAGAAAATTAAGATCGGGGAAATTTCTGAATTTGATGCATTCTGTTTTTGTTTAGTATCCCAACTTTTCTGGACTCAGAGCTGTGTTCCATCTCGGAGCCGTTCGGTGTATTATTAGCTCTCCCTCCACCCTCTTGGATCTGTCGATTCCTGCCCTGCCATTACTCTTCGCTCATCTCAATGAGATGTTTACATCTGGAAACAGCATCTAGCCTGAAGCTGAGATGCTGGCAGAAGCCACGGAAGCAGTAAATGTTTTAAAGCAAAGGCTTACAGAGGATTTAATTTGCCTTGTTTTCCCTGCACTAAACTTTCCCATAGTTGTTTTTCTTAATACATCCTACCATCATTGTACTGCTGCACAGTCAGGTGCACTCCACTTGTCGCTGTTCGGTCACCTCCTGGCTCTCTCCATCCATCTCTACTCCCACCTCCAGGCCTGATTACTGAGTGATGATCACCTGCGGGACTCTTACCCAGTAGGGGCCCCTTCATGCTTGTTAAGCCCAGCTGTCATTTACCAAGATCTGCCCTCTGGCAGGGAACAGGTTGTGTTGGACTGTGGGGATGAGTGGGGGTGGTGCACGCCTCCAGTGCGTACAAGTCTAGACACGTACTGTACCGTAACAGCTTATCAGTACTTTAACAAACATCAGACCCAGTTCTGGCTTTGAATGATATCCTTCTTGTTTTCCCTTCAGTATAACATCATGCATTACAGCTAGTCTGTAGCTGAAACTAGGGATTGTGAATTACGTTAAAAGATCTTATTTTGATCCTTATGTCAGTGGGTTTACTTCACAAATGAAAAAATAGCAAACGGCAAACCAAACTCAATGGGCACACACATTTTCTTTGGTTCAAGTGGCGCAATCAGTAAAGAATCATACAAATATTAAGCATGTGTAATGCAGACAGACCTAATACAGTCAAGTTTTCTTCTGATAATTGGAGCTCCATGTAAACCTAACTTGACTTGCACAACCCTGTTACCAGACAAGAACATCGATGGCAGACAGTTCATCAAAACCCTGGATTACATTCCACAATGGGGATTTTTCCCTGTTCAATGCCAACATTTTTTTAAATTATGACTTTCTACAATCCCTCCACTTGACACTTATTTGTTAACTGTAGCTGCTTCAGTTTCCACAGTAGCAGGTTATAAAACACAAAAGAGAACTGTGTGTTTTCTGCCCCAGGGTAAAAATTGTTGTGATCTTTTCGGGGTTAACTCTTTTGACTAATAGTCAGCGGGCTGCAATCAAATCACAAGGATTTGATTTGGGTCTCCAAGACTTGTAGCATTTATTTATTGACAAACTGCTTAAACTGTATATTCACTGCAATGTAACACTGTCACACTGTCATTCTCACTCGACTGCACAGTCAGTGTATAACTGAACTATTTTTTAAAGGAGCAAAAAGACACAAATTGGACACATTGCTACCAAGGTGTCTTGTGTCTGTGAGTCTCCGATGTAAATGGATTCCCATTCCTTTTCTATTGTCGTCTAAGTTTGGGGCAACTTTGTTAGAAATGCATGCAATCATGGTCATTTTGAACCTTTTGACTTTTAGGCATACATCCATTGTGATTTAATAAATATGCAAGAGTACTGCATACTTATACAGGTTATTGACTGAAGATTTTCAGCATATTGCATTTGATTATGTGAGGACCTGCAAAGTTTTCTGTCGATAAACACGAGCCTTCATAATAATTTCCAGGACAGTACTCAAAATTTGTGCAAAAAAATAAGTGCTTGGAACTTCTTTCACCTCAGCCTCAGCAGTAATCTAAATCTGCATGGCTTGGTCTCATCATGGGAATTCTGCCTTCACCAAAACCTTCAAAGTCACGCCTGGATTCCACTGGATGCGTAACGGCTGCAGATCCGTCGTCGGAGCCGTTACGCACCCATTATAATCAATGTGTGAGATTCCACCGACTGCAGATCCGCTGCGTAATGAGTCCGACAACGCAGGGCCATCCGACAGCCCTCGCAACACTTGCGCAGAGCTTCTATTTTTGTCGGACGACGGAGCACTACGCATAAATTCAGCACAGAGCAGATCGTTCGGGACAGGAAGTCTTGCACAGACACAAAATAAAACACCGGTATATTTTCAAAATAAAATACCTCGGGTTCGCTAACGAGGTGGGCCGGCTCGTTAACAAGCCGGCCCACCTCGTTAGCGCTCGTTAAGACGGAGTCGCTGGATTTGTCTCCAGTCATTAACGAGGAGATGTTGATTATCTTCCAGTTATATCAATTGATTAGGCGTGAATTCGCGAGATCTCGTGCGTCCTCGGGACTCTGCTGTCCGCAACAGCTCCGACACAGACGGATCCGGTGGGTGTTGATGGACTGCGTAGATACGCAGCCGTTGCGGACAGACCCCTGTCGGAGTCCTTACGCATCCAGTGGAATCCAGGCGTAATTTGTCCTGGAAATGTACAGGCATGGCAGACTCGCACCGGAAAATCAGCAACAATCAGTGCAGTTATTTACGATCACACATCTCCAGATCATATTTGTCTCGTGCAAACACACTTTTACACCACAAATGCTGCCTCCGCTTCAAAACCCTTAACCAGATGCACACACACACGCAAACAGGCCCAAAAACCTCTACCAACAGTCTCCTGCTGCTGGATCGCCTCATTAACCCAGTGTTAGGTCAGGGAGTGTGGACGGATTTACTGCTGAGAGGACTTCCATAGGGACTGCCAGTATGGGCACACACACACACACACACATACACACACACACACACACACACACACACACACACACACACACAGTCGTAATTGGATTATAATTGGCAAATAGGTTCACCTTGATAAAATCCTGAACACAGAACTGTGTATACATGTAAGGCACAAACTGTTAGTGTGTGTGTGTGTGTGTGTGTGTGTGTGTGTGTGTGTGTGTGTGTTTTTGTGTGTGTGTGCGTGTGTGTGTGTGCATGTGCGTGTGTGTGTGTGTGTGTGTGTGTGTGTGTGTAATGAAATCTATCCCTGAAGTAGGATGTTGTTCTGCCATGTGTGTGTGTGTGTGTGTGTGTGTGTGTGCGTGTGTGTGGGGGATTGGTGTTTACTTTGTCACTTATCTATTTGCTTAAACTCCTGACAGATCCTTTTAAAGTAAACACACACACACTGATGCTCGTCTCTGCTGGAAGAGGAATCAATTAGCGCAAACTGAACTGTGTGTGTGTTTGCTTGGCTCGGTTAAAGCCTGTGACCTCGGCCGGTTCATGACCCAGAAACAAAGACTGCATTTTACACAGGAACAGAAAATCTGATCTTTTTTTTAACTCTTTGTGGTGCCGTACAGAGCCACAGCAGCAGGCCGTCAAGTTTACAAGACCAGACCTGATGCTCGCCATTATTTTCACTGTGTGAAAGCAGCTACAGATGTAAAACGTGTCCTGGGAGGGCGACTCGGCTGAAAACCTTTTGTGTCTGCAAGAGGCGGAAATATGGAACTAATTTTAGTTTGGACAAAGTTCATCCTGTGCTATTTGAGCAACACATCAATGCCAGAAAATCAGGTTTCACACTGCATCCGTATAAAGATTGTACAGAAGTTTCTTCTTTTGGTAAAATAAATGGGAAAAAAGCTGATGTGTTGATGTTTATCTAAACTCACAAAGCAGCATGGGTTCAGACCACTAATGACATCACATACACAGACACATACACACACACACACACACACACACACACACCATATTTCTTATCTTTGCAGCAGACTGTTAATCAGGACAGAAACCAGGCTCTCTCTCTCTCTCTCTCTCTCTGTTTGCTCTCGCCTCACTATCAGCTGTTTCAAACACCAAACTTGTGAACATTCACCTCAAAATAAGGGACAGCTCACTCAAAGTCCTGAGTAACGTGACAATGAGTACTGTACTGTTGTTAGGCTGCAACTGTGCTGCTGCAGAAAAAGCAGCTCAAATTACCCTGAAAGTGATTTAGTGTAGGGTCTGAGGTCTAAGGTCACGTTGACACTCTGTCTTGCTCCTTCTGTTTGTTTTCTTTTAAGGTGGTGAGTTATTTTCTGCACCCACATTTTTTGAAACATCTCTCTTGTTTTAATACTTTATTGTTTCACGTGAGAAGGAACTAACTCAAACTTAATTTTAAGTTTGTGGAAACAGAGTAGGACAGACTTGTTGGATGTGACTGAATTTGTTTAACACACCTCCAGTACAGGTCAACGACAGCAAATTGCCTTGATTTTTTTCACTATACACAACTATGAAACTAGTGAAAAATGGTATTGCATAATAAATTAAATGACAGAGAAATCAGAAAACAATAAGATTGCAAAAAAAAAGGGACTGGCAGTAGTCGAAAATGACGTCGTAGAGCAACAACTGGTAGTAGATTGTGCTTCGTGTCAGGAGAAAAACAACTATCTTTGATGAAAGATCAAGATTAAGTTCCCATTGGAGTCACACCACTGTGATTAATCCAGTAAACATACAAATAAAAAGCACAAGCGTAACAGTCATTCACCAGTTACTTAAAATGATGCCTTAGCAAAAGGGTTGGGCCATCATCAGCCATTGCCAGTAGCTGACAGACAACGACCACTGGGCCAACATTGGGATTTAAAAGCTACTGCAGCATCGTGGCTTCCTTAGTCATTCTACTTCAACAGTCACACAGCTGTGATCACATTACCTACAGATACTTCTTTAACAAGAGCATCATGAGTAGATAGATAGATAAAAGACAAAATGTTGGATGTAACAATGTTAGAAACTAGAAAAACTTAAATTAAAACTAGAAACTACTACAGTAATATACCAGTGGTTGCTATGAGCTATCTAACAGATGGCGGTAACCTCTAGTTAATATATTCACCTGTCCATTGGCATGGCGTTCAGGTAACAACGAGAGAGAGGGTGAGACACTGGGAGGCCGTATTTTTTGTTGACCGCTGTTTATTACTTTGGATCGCTATGATTCATTTTTTCATACTTTAAGCATGTTATCAAAATTTGTTCTTCGTTAATAAAATACTTAAACTCATTTTTTTAACCCAGCACTTAACCTCTCAGCAACTGCTTTGATTTTAGTCGCTACAATGACCGTGAAAAAAGTCGTAGGTGCAGTTTGTATCAAATTCAAGGCTTCTTTCTGATTGCAAACATGTTATTTTTCTGGTGTGCAAGTATTCTGCAAGCCTCACTGCAGCGTAACTGGAGGAAGAGAAATGTGAAGGAATGGCAAACGACACGCTCCACTGCAAAATAGCCGCTGACACACGACTCTGGAAAAAAAACAAAAAAACCCTGAGGCTTGTAGGGATGTTTGGAGAGGGAGCAGGGAGAAAAATGAGGTTGTGTTTGTGTGTATGGATGGCGTGTACACACACACACACACACACACACACACACACACACACACACACATTAATGCAGAGACAGAAGCCACAACTGACCTTGTTTGATTTTGCACAGATCCCATAAATAATGGCTGCATTTATAAACACTTTGCTGTTTAGGGTATAAGATGTCCTTTTCTTGTGAACATTTGAGTCACTTTTCAATAAAATACATGAAATTTGACAGAAGGCAGAGTACTTAGTAGTTGCCAGGATGCCCACAAATAGTTTTTTAATTTTCATGGAAACAATGGGATTTAATATGTATGTTTGAAGTGTTTTCTGACTTTGAGTTTCAAGGGATCTGAAATGGGCCGGTGACAGCAATGCCATGCTCATTTCCGATTTCTTTAAAGATAATATCTGGTTGGTTTAATTTCATGGGAGGATATTTAAGTTTTAACTACTTGAAAAACAAACAGGACCAAACCAAACATGGGCTTAGTTTCTGAGCATGTACACTGTTAATCACAGAAAATATAATAAGAAATGGAAATCAAATGGATCTGAACCCCATTTCCTCACATTAGCTTTGACTTAAATAGCTGTAAGTGAACCCTTATGTATGCATGCACAAGCACAATTTTCTTGAGTCACATACATGTTTTTCCATAAACCAAACACAGCTCGACCACAGAAAAGAACCCAAATCACTGTGAAATAGTTTTTGTTATTCCACTTTCACAAAGAAAGCTAATTGATCGTAACGTGTTTCAGTTCAGCCTGTCATTGTAATTTTATTTTACTGGAGCACAGTAACTCCACAATGCCCTATAATTTCAGATCAGAGATACATCGACAATAAATTCAGTTTTTAGCTATAAAAAGTGGATTTCACAGTGGGTCTGCTTGAGTTCTTGTGGTTTCAACTTCATTCAACCTCTGCATAGGGTAGTGTTGCCTCTTTGAGGGTTTGCTAAGAGCATACATTTACTAAAAACACATTGTGCAAGAACAGAGTGAGCCACAGAGACGGTTAAACAAAGAAACGGCCCACATCTCTATAGGCTCAGCTGTTCTTCAAGCTGCCAATTTATAAAAAATACTGTTTGTTTGTTTCAACTGACGGGACATAACTGAGTGACCTCACAGTTTTTACCCAATGTGCGCTGATATTTGTTTACTCAGCTGTCCTGTGTGCTGTTACCCTCAGCTGACAGACACTTGACCTTCATCAAATGGAGAACTAAAGGAACTGCAACAAATTTTGAGAAAAACCTCTTTAACCTGCATACCTGCGCCTTTCCAGCCCTTTGAATAATTGCAGCAGTCAGATTTAAATGAGCAGGGAGTTTAGTGGAGGCTGCAAGTCTCTGAAGTGGCCAACTACCCAATCAAACCCAACACAGATATATTAAGGTCATTTTCTGCTATGAGGCTGTGAAATTGCTCCATCAATCTTTGCTACCTCAGTTTGTTTAATGCGTCCCATCTGTTCCAGTGAGTATAACAGTCTGGTGTGTTTTGGCCTCGTAAGATGTACATATCCATGTTTCTGCAGCTGACTGACCTGTTGACTGCTTGTCTTGGACTTGTATCGGTCTGTCTGTGTTTATAAAGTGTCTTGGTTTAACTAGCAGCCATCGCTAATGCACTGCTTCATTGCACATAATGGACAGAAAGAAATAAACACTGTCTGCTCTACAAAACTTTAATAAACGTCCTGCAGGTATGAGTCCAACTTTTTGCTACTGAGCCCTCAAGTTAATATTTTTTTTTACCATCTTTTTACTTGGTGTTTAAATTTAAAATAATGATTGATGCACACAAATACAAGGGCAGCCATTCCCTGAAGCATATGTATTTCTTAGTCTAAAATCATGATTAAGCTGTAGGCCTTATTAAACCTAAGTGGACCATTTAAATTGTTCATGAACCAGTGTTGCCAACTTAGCGACTTTGTCGCAATATTTAGTGACTTTTCAGACCCCACTAGTGGCTCTTTTTCAAAAAAGCTACTAGTGGCTGCTGGTGGCCCCTCCCTCGCCCCAAAGCACTGACAAGTGGCCCAGTCCTCCCGCAGAAGTCTCTCCCAACTGCAGTCAGAGCAGGAGCTGTTAACCCCTCGGCGTCCAGTTTGCAAATGAATCGAGCATGCGCAAAGTCGCCACTGGCTGGTTTACAGTCAGTGTGTCTTATTTTGGGTCACTATTGCCAGTCCCAAGGCCGGATAAAGGAGGAGGATTGGAATTGTGACAGGAGACTAAATGTTTGTTCTAAACAAATTTAGGGTGTTTTCTACTCTCTTTTTGTCTTCCCTACAACATTATTCTTCTCTCCCACAGCGTCCATTACAATTACAGACACATGGTCAATTATGCAAATTAGGCGATGACTATCGACTTTTAGGACAGCCAATAGCTACTTTCCTTACTGAGGAGTTGGCAACACTGTCACAGCAGCATGTGTGCAGCAAGCTGCTTGTTAGCAAAGAAGAGACAAAGAGCGCTAAACAATGTAAAGCAACAAATAAAAAAAGCTATCATCCAATGTAACAAGAAAACCATGTAGTAGAGAAACTTATTACTACTGAATTTACAGGATTTAACCAGTAATTTGAGGACAGCTGTAGCATGAAAAACAGGCACTAGCTTGTTGGTAACTTCTTGCTAGCAACAACTATTAATAATTTCAGGCTGAGGGCACAAAATCATCCAAAATGTCAGCCTCTATACCTGCCAGGCTCTTGCTTTATTCTCACTTTTGTGCATACTCTATGTTTTTGTCTTCACTATACAACACACACTACCATTCCCCCCCTTCTCCCTGCCAGTGTGCATCAAAAGCTGCTGCAGCAGAACTTTTGATCTGCTTGCCACCTCTTTGAAGTGGCTTTCGGTTCTCATCTGTGAACAAGATGTCCAAATTAAAAGTACCGCAGGCTCGCCCACAGCCACAGATTTCTACACTGGGTTCAGTGGGCAGAGGATGTGTAAAGTGCCGAGTCAAGTGCAAAGCAGTTTAGACTGATGCTTCATGTGAGACGGCAACAAGTCACAGTTGGTTAGATAGCCAGAGGGAGTGTTAATACATTTTAATGACCAGATAAACCTGATTAGTTTCTGCTGTTTGCACTTTTACCTAATGCTAGGAGCATGAATGCACTACCAGCTGTTTGTCTTCCTAAAAAAAAGCCAAGATTTTGCAAAAGAGAGTTGTTAACCCTGCAAACTTGCCAATGATGAGTAAATAATCTGCGCCTTGGCGACTCAAAAAAAACTTTAAAGTGTTCATATTGAGCATTCACAAGCATTTTAAGTTTTTGTGGATGTTCTTTGTGTAATTATCTTCAGCTTTGTGCATATTTTAATATTTGTTTTACAGCAAACCAAACATTGAAATGTCACCCGCAAACAGTAAAATACAATGCTTTGCCCTGCCTTTGCCCTTTTTTTCTCACTGCAGCGCCAGAAAAAGCTGTTTAATTTGCTGAAACGCTCTCACTTCCACAGTAGTTTTATTTGGATGCTTTGTATTATATGGATCATTTAGCCTGTCCCTTTGATCTTTTTTTCCCCCTCAAGATTTAATTTTTTTACTTTGCCATCAGTGGCCTCATTGTTGCAGCAGTGAAGACAGATGTTGTCAGGCTTGAGAAATAAATGTATGTTTTACAGTATAATGTGCAAGTTAGCTCTGCTTTTTTTCTTTAATGACACATAAACAAGTATATCCAATATTGTGTGACAGAAAAAGCTTTTGAATCTATGTTTACAAGAGGTGGGGGGAAAAATCGATACAGCATAGTATCACGATATTTTGCGTGGCAATATTATATCGATTGATGTTCGCTGAGTATCGATACTTAGCGTTTATTTAAAGTCAGTATTTTGCACTTTTTTTTCGGACCCCTTAGAGGGATCACTTTTAGGAATATACTAGTATCATATAAAACTATAAGATCTAAGGAATCTATAAGCACCATGTGAGTCAGGATATCATGTCGGAATAACGCAGTAAAGTTATGATGGTTTTAGCTTCATGCTAAAGACACTGGAACCCAGCTGTGTGTCTCCTTAGCTACATTATTTCACGAACACAGCCGTATCGAAGCTATACAGAGCAGTGAAGCTTAAAGTTGAGAAAAGTTTGATAAAATGCTGCAGTTGTTGTCGTCCATACATGTTTGATATCAGTTCAGTTCAGTTTGACTGAATACTTTGTTGGTCAGTCTTTGGGTTTGACTCTCATTGTGGAGAAATAAAAAGACTGCAGTCAGATGAATAGACTGAGAATTTTCTCTCATTTGACAAAACAATTCTTGATTGAATTTAATTTTGTGGTCACAAAATGCAGTTAAACAGTTAAATTGCTATATACTGTATCACAATACTCACCATATCGTAATTATCTTCAGCTTTGTGCATATTTTAATATTTGTTTTACAGCAAACCAAACATTGAAATGTCACCCGCAAAGAGTAAAAAACATTGCTTTGCCCTGACTTTGCCCTTTTTTTTCTCACTGCATAATATATCGTAAAATGCTTAAAATCGCAATAATATCGTGACTCAAGTATCGGGATAAAATCATTTCGTTGGGGCCTCTGGTTAATCCCACCGATAATGTTTATTGTATGAAACCTCTACCTTCATTAATAATAACTATGCTGGCACCCTTTACTGCAGATGACACCATCCTACTTTAAAAATGCCGGAAGCCTGAAACAATCTGACATGCACAGTAGAGCCAAGCCGACAAAAGGTTGAAATCGTGACCTCAACCTGCTCTCGTTGTGATAAACAAGTGAGTAACACTTCTTGCACAAGCCTGAACGTGCTGGTTTGATGGTTTGAATCGTATATCAATTCATGGTGGTCGAAGCACCATTAGACGGTCGGCTTGGGGCCAAATGTGAACCACAGAACGTACCCGCTCAGGAAGGCCAATCTCTTCTGATTTGAGTAATCTGGATTGTAACCGACTGATTCTACACTCTCCCTGTATGCCTCCCTCTCGTTGCCTGTGTTTCTTCTGCTTCGTCAGTTCCTTGTCTCGGTCTGTGAGTTGACTGGTCCCCCCTTTGACTCCTGACCTCTTAATCCTCTGCCAGCTGCAGTGAGGCCTCCAAGAAGGACTCTCTGTGAGTGTGTGTGCATGCATGTGTGAATGTATGTGTGTGATAGAGAGAAGAAAAACAGACCATGCAAAGAACTGTTGTAAGAGAGATTACAGTACGCACCTGAATTTGTGTTAAATCAGTCTAGCAGTTTGTTTTTGACATAAATAATCATAAATGTGTGTGAATCTTTTCATGTGTTCATTTGTGAGCCAGATCTTTTTCCGCATCGTTAAAGCTACAAGACTGAATGAATGACTGACTGTTAAATAAAGAGTAGTGTAGTATTACACCTTAATTGAGTAAAGCAAGACTGGGCATACACTCACACAGTATAGTTGCTGCGGGGTGTAATTCATAGTAAATTCTGCTGACAGTCTCCTGCCAGATTTCCACAATGCGTCTCTGTGTAAAATATGCAAACACATCAGCAGATCTGCAGTTTTATATAATAACAAATGAAGCTTTTGAACCAGGAGGGCGGCCTCACCCCGACACTCCTCACATACACCTCATATTTCCCCTCAATGTTTGAGCATAACTATGGGAAGAATGTACACTGAACTGTGTAATAACTCCCACAATGTTTATCCAGTCTCTCCTATTTTATAGTACAATCATACCACCCCTCTCTTTATTACATCATTCATCATTAGTATTCCCATTAGGGCAGCACAGTTTGGTAACAAATCTATACATTGTGGTTGTTTTGACTGATATTCTATTGGAAGTATTATTTTTTAATTATTTTCAATTTGATTGGAAAATGTTTTGAAATGATTATTTTTTCTCAAGCCTGGTTAGTCTTTAGTCTAGAATAACATTTATATGCCGTGCATCTCTGCAGCAAAAATATACATAATTGATAATGGGCATTTGACACATATTTTGCCTTTAACTAGTACATTTTTGAATAATTTTGCAACCCTTATTTTCATCATTCTATAGTAAAACATTCCAATACAGCACTGATTGTCTTGCAAATCACAAAATGTCTAGACAGCCAAGTCCCTACAGAGCAAAATTGGTTGAAAAATGATGTTTTTTCAACACATGTTGGAATGTAATCATATAAAACTTTTGACCTGACAGATAACCAAGAGGACTAAAAACAACAAAACAAAACTTTTCAAGCAAATTTAGCTCAGTTTAAGCTATAGTCCAAGATGACTTCATTAATTTGTTTTAATAAGTATCTAACTAAATTATCTTGTCACTTTTAGATATATGCATTAATAATGATACAAGAGTTAAATCAGGCACACAGACACAAAAGCAGGAATTACTGTACAACAAAAGGAGAGTGAGAGGAAACATGACACTACATGTGCACCTGGATGCAGACACAAATAAGCACTAAACACATTCCCCCAAACTTACACCTGAGGCATGTTTGGCTCACTCATCTTTCACACGTCCTGACACATATGACGTGCTACACACGAGCGCGGACTTCGGCGCACACGTCCATTGTAACCAACACTGGCGGTTACCTTCTGTTTGTCAAACGGCTTCTCTCTTCACCTGTTGTGCCTTCGAGTTCAGGACGCCACAGATCCAGACCTCCGCACTTTGAAGTGCTTTGTGAGGCCCTGCAGCCCCCGGGCCATGGTCTGCTTCCAGCCTGTGTGTGTGTGTGTGTGGGGAATGAGGGCTGTTCAATGAGGATGAAAGAGTGTGTGTGTACAGCTAGAATGTGTGCCCTCAGGG
Organism: Centropristis striata; assembly: GCF_030273125.1. NCBI lineage: Eukaryota > Metazoa > Chordata > Actinopteri > Perciformes > Serranidae > Centropristis > Centropristis striata. The sequence continues at coordinate 17,439,200 of NC_081517.1, forward strand.
AAAAAAAGGGGGCTCAAAACAAGGGAGCTGGGAGGTGGGGTTCCCCTTATCTACCCCCCACCACACACACACACACACACACACACACACACACACAGATACTTCCCCTCACCCTCAGGTAGTGGTATGGCCCCTGTCAGACGAAGGAAGAAGGGGGAGGGATGTGTTATCTTAAAGACTTTGGACAGATTAGGTGTCAAGTCAGAATATAAAAGCTTTCTGTATATACAGGAAAAGCAAGAAAAATGTGTTTTAAAAAAAACTTTAAAACTTGATTTATACATTTGTTAAATTCATTTTCAGATTACAAATTATCTACATGATATGCTTTTGTTGATGGTAAAATGTGTTGGATTTCGAGATCTTGGACACAAAAAGGAAAATCTTGTTTCCAAACTGTAGAATAAAAAATGAGGTCTGTAGATTGAATGTCGGACTTGATGGATAATGGCATTAGATGGCATTCTTCAATTATTGAGCCAATACTTTAATTGTTTCTTTAAATATTTGACCCAAGACCTTAGCCCTACATCAATTTTAAATTTTGTTTTTGCACATTATTTTCAATCAAAAAGTAACATAGATTACAGCATCTACCATAAAGTCCCCCACCAGTCACGTTTTAAGTATGTAAAATATCCTGCTAAGACTTCACATGAACAGCTAAAAGAAATACTGCAAGCAGATTTACTCTTTCTCCATCACTTTCTCCTCCCCACCCACCACTGTTTGGATTAGGTTGACCAGTGGGAGGGCAGTGAAGCTCTGCACCGGGCTCGCAATCTGCAGACTGCAAAGGTGTTCTCTGTTATAGAAAACATCGGAGGGATTCTGATCTTATATGTTTGAGGAGGTTCCAGGTTTCTTAAACTGCTTTTGTTTGGCTGTTCAAGGTTGTGAGGTACCTCATCTAGATTGCTGTTTATTCACATCTCAGCTTTATAGGAAGTGCCAAGACATCTGTGTGGCACACCCGTATTTTGTCAATGTGCATGGGCAATATGTTATTGTTTACGATATATCGTCAAAAACATTCCCCATGGTAAGAATATTTCATCCCACAATAAAAAGGTAAATTAAATTCCCATTGATGACGTGCAAAAGTGTGCAACACACTCGCAGCCCAACACGTGAGATATAAACAACGAGGGAATCAAACCAGTTCCGTTATCTGGAACTGGTTTGGTTTTAAAAGGTCTGACGCAGAGCAGCAATTCACCACGTGCAAAGTTTACAAACAGTTTGCTGTCTACAGTGGAGTTTTTTGCTTCAACCATAGTAGCACTGGCTCAGTAGCCGAGCAACTGAGCCGTACCGTTCACCACATAACGAGTGATTGGAGTTTGAACAGCTGTTGCATTCAGACCACTTTCTTCCCAGATGACCACACGGGTGAAAATATTGAAAGCGGTTTGAAGCAATTTCTGCAGGAATGGAAACTGGACAAGGCCAAACAGGTGTGCCTGATACACGGACAGTGGAGCTAACGTGGTCAAAACAGTCGCCCTGAACCAGGGGACAAGGCTGTCCTGCAAGGCTGATAACCTGCACAGTGCTGTTGGTGAGTACTGATCTTACTGTACCTTTACTGTATTCATGTGCATTTAACACATTTCCTTAAAGGTGCTATATATATATATATATATATATATATATATATATATATATATATATAATATATATATATAATGTACTGGGAGCAGCAAAAAGTCTCATTTGACACACATATTTGTCATTATGGGTGGTATTGAAAAACGGTCTATTCTGTCGTTTAGGTTGCAGATCTTGTAAAATGTGAACTGTCCCCGAGCTTGAAAAAGATAACCATTATTTTAGGCCATATCTTCCAGCCTAAATCAAAAAGTTGGATTTTATTCTGCATTACATGTGATTTTCGAATCTCCTCTGATTACTTGCTCTATCGTCAGCACCTACTACACATAAATGCAACATACTGTAACTGGTCTAAATATACTGTGTATTCTGCACAAGATGCATACCTCTTTTAACACGCCATTAAGAGATATAAACTGCTGTCATCAGGTTATCAAAAGGTTAATCGGTCCATCTCAGACCTGCCGTTGGAGGCATCCTTCTGTCCCGGTGCCTCCTGGTACCACAGAGGAATGTTACACGCTCTTTACCTTCCTACTAAACCACCGTGTTTATAAAACACACTGCGAGGATGAGGGGGGAAGGTACTTAGAGACACGCTTCGTGGGTTAGTAAAGGAGTAGCAAACCCTAAACCCTCCCTGGGGGTAGAGGGGTGGAGGTGGGGGGTCGAGTTCTAGGAAAGTGGAGGTTCCCCTCTGGTGAGCATGTTAAGTCTGAGCCTGTTGTAGGTTTGAGTCTAGAATTCCTCTGGTGTCAAGGAACCTTGTAAAGATGTAATGTGAGTCTTTTTATGTCGCTGAAAACAGAAACCAAGTCTAGCACTATCCCAACTGCCATCATTTGAATAATAGTATAGTCAGCAGGTTCATGTTATGCAATGCAGAGGAGCTTCAGATACCAAAAACTTTAACTATAAGGTGCCAATATTCATTAATAATCAATTAACTAGTCATTGGAATCGTTTAAATGGCAAATGTTTTCAATTAGCGATGGGAATAATTAATCGATGATTGATTAATGGTCGTTAAGAATTTGGTTGATCACGTGGAATTTTTAATCGATCTGTGTATTTTTTTATTTTATCTATGACTGCGTATCAGCATCACTGAACTGAAACATGGCTGAGCGTTCAGTTCAGCTGAGAACAGCCTACGTGAATAAGCCAATGAGCTGAGAATTTAGTTGGATAAAGCTATAGTTTAAAAAGCTACAAGCTTTTAAAGCTACAGAAATACAGAAAGAGGGTTTCCAGTTCGATTCCGGCCTGTGGCTCTTCTGTGTGGAGTTTGCATGTTCTCCCCGTGTCAGCGTGGGTTCTCTCCGGGTACTCCGGCTTCCTCCCACAGTCCAAAAACATGCACTTAGGTTTAACTGGTGACTCTAAATTGCCCGTTGTCTGTATCTATATGTCAGCAAATGTCTGGCGACCTGTCCAAGTGTGCCCCGCCTCTCGCCCAATGTCAGCTGGGCTCCAGCCCCCCGCGACCCGAATGCGGATAAGCGGTTAAGGATAATGAATGAACAGAAATAGGGTATTAATTTGAGCAAAACTAGCTTACTGTATCAAACCTTGCTAGCATGAATTACTAGGTTTAATTTTATCCAAAACTTATTTAAACACAAAACACATTTAAATATGCAAGATTAATGTGAAAACTAACCTCATGCCTCTTCGGGGGCTAAAACATAAAACATTGAACTCCTTATCTTATCTTTACAGTTTAATCTCACCTGAGTTAGTATTATGATCGACAGGAAGTCTCTTTTTGTCCTTTCAAAATAAAAGCGTCTGTTATCAAAACAGGCTTTTGCATAGTACTGTAGATATATATATATATATATATATATATATATATATATATTCATTTTGCCCATGTATGCATGTTTTTATACATACTGGAGTATGTTTAAAAACATAGCAATTAATCGATGAATTGATCGTTAAGGTTACAGATGCTGGAGTTGGCAGGTTACTTCCAAACACCCATCCTTACTTTAAATCATGAGAGGCTTTTCTTTGTTGTATTTCAATGCAAATGGACTCTTTGAGTTAGGGGCTGTTGGTCCGATAAAACAAGTAAATCAAGAATGGCACCTTGAATTTTTTCACTTTTCAAGAGAGTAATCAATAATGAAAGTGGCCATAGTTGCACCTCTAGTCTAGTCTAGACTACTTGATCGTTTGGGGAAAATGCATTTGCTTGAGCAAAAATGGAGCAACCAGGAAAAACAACCCCATCGTCAGCATACATTATCAGAATAGCTTGTTACTGTAAATGGTTTCAGTATGGCCGCAGTGTTCCAGCCTGTTCATGAGGGGTTGGGGGGGGGATCAGCCCGAAGCAGAGCAGAGTAATGACCAAACAGAGCAGGATGATTTATCAGCAGTCAGAGGCTTGATGCTGGACCTCCGCTCCATCTGCGTGGTCCTCGCTTCCTTAAACGTTCCCAAATGAGCTGACAAGCAGCTCGGCCCACCCCGCCTATACATGTGCACCACGGCAAGAGGAAGGGAGAGATCCAGCTTTATTCCACCTGTTTTTATGTGCCCCTTGATTTTCAGCTCAGATGTTTAAAACACCAGAAATCAAAAAGCCTGAGGATGAAAGAATGGTGGACTAATAAGGAGAATCGTGATTGTGTAAATTATTTTTCTCTACTTTGCTTTTCCTTATGTTCTGTCATATAGTCTGATGTTCATATCAAACCTGGCCATAGTTGCAAATTATTAGTTAAATGTGTCAAAAAGTCGTGAGTGTGAGTAAAAAGCTCTGTTTTCTGACCGTTCTGAACAATGATTTCAACTGTTTTTTTTTTTAACTTTTCTTGACAAGATGACCTCAGTTCATGGCAGAATTCTTCTGAATTTGTATGAATTTGTATGATCTCCATTACATCCCAGTATATTCACACATGCAGATTCTACAGCACACGATTAATACCACACATAAACATATCTTATATCCATAACCTCTCCTTGAGTTTAACCAAACCATATTTTCCTTGCTCAAACACTGCAGCAGGAAATAACTCTAAAAATGTTGGCCCTGAATGTAATCCAGGGTTTTTTGCAGAATCTTCTATTATCAGTAAATTTGAGTGAGAGTAAGTGTGGCACTCTGTTCCACATTAAAGCGGAATCCTGAGAAAATGTTAAGCTTACAGCAGAAAACAAAGATGGAAAACAGATCGAAGAGAAACCAGAACAAGAGAGCAGAAGGGTGAGGCTGGAAACGAGCCTCTCTGCAGTGGTAAAAATGTCACATCTGCACATGTCAAACACAGTGGATGTGGAGAACAGGACAAAAACAGCAGGGAAACTTTTTTTTGTCCCTGTATGCCCAGATAAGCTTTGCAGAAAATTTACAGTAACATGGAAGCAGGAAGCAGCACTTCAATTACAAGTGTCAGAAAATAAAAACAGCCGGTTGTGTCATACATTTTATTTCCCTATAAACATCTACCCAACCAGTGGTACAGTGACCGAAATCTGACCTGAAGGGAGGCTGTGTGTGTGTGTGTGTGTGTGTGTGTGTGTGTGTGTGTGTGTGTGTGTGTGTAACATCACAGCACCACAGGGCACACTTAAACCCCAGTAAGAGGAGGGGCTTTAAGTTGGTGTGGCTGATAACAACTGAAATCTCATCCACACACACACACACACACACACACACACACACACACACTATCCTCTCCACGACTCCATCCTCTTCACCTTGTACCTCTTAACTTCCTTCATGGGGTTATTAACTCTCTGATTGGGGAGCTTTCCTTCGGGTTCGCCCCTATTTAGTTGTCATGGTGGCATGACCCGAACACTTATTAGCTGACCCTTGGGATTAGTCCAAGCTGGAAACGGGGGGGGGGGGGGGGGGGGAAGTGGGGTTAAGCCTTCACCTCAAGGTGCTCACTGCAGCATCTCACAAAAACCTTAATTAAATTGCTGAGACACCGAGTCAGGAATGTTTGCTTTGCTCTCCCTCTCTCCCGTACGCACTTCAGTCCATCCCTCTGTCTCCACCTTTCTTTGCTTTTCCCATACTCATACTCCATGCTGGGTTTATTTTTCTCCCCGCTCTCTCTTATTGTACCTGAAGGCAGCAAGTTGCAATGTATGGTAAAAGCAGCAGCTCATGGTCAGCATATCACTGTACATGTATTAGATTCTCCATACATTATAAACTCTCCCTCACTTATTGCTCATGCATTAGAAGTATAAACCACAAAGTGAAGGTGTATATATAGTCTGCACATGATTAAAGATCACTAAGATGTGTTTTTTTTATTCTTCTTTTCTGCTTGTAATATGACAAGAATGTTCAATGTTTTATTTTGTTGCCACTTTTTAAAAATTATCTTATGCTTTCTTGTAAGGTGACCTTGGGTGCTCTTATAGCTCAAAGTCTCAATTTCCTACAATGATTTAAAACAAGGACATTCCCTCACATTTTATATGCTTTAAGTGCTAAATGTCTGGCATTATATCATGCAATTGTCTAATAATGTCAGCTAATTTACAGTAAGCCTCGGTTGTAATATAGGTCCTTGAAGGAAATATTTAATCAATAATAGAATAGAACAGAAGATTAGGGCTGCAACAAACTCACCGTCTACTAACTCAACAAATATCTCCTCAATTAATTCATAGAAAATGTCAGGAAAAGGTGAAAAAAAGAAATCTAGAGAAAATGTGACATTTTTTAAATATTTAGCTTTATCCAAAAAGCAAAGATATTAATTTAATAATAATATAAATATAATATGTTCAACAATCGGGACCAGTCAATTTCTGACATTTCTGCTGAAATTTCTCTTAAAAAATTGAAATTGAAAAAATAAGAGTGCTTAAAAGATTATCAAAACAGTTAATGGCTAATGGTTATAACTCTATAATAATATGCCATACATAATATATTATTTGGATTGAGTTGAACATTATTGATTACCACATTATAAATAAATAAATATATAAATAACATTAACTGCAAATAAAAAACGCACACAGGACCAAGCTTGCACAGGACACACGTCCTAGTACATGCATTTTTTTTTGTTTGCCATAAAGTAGTAAAAGTAACGCTTTAAACCCAAAATACGGATTATATGTCCCACAGGGAACATCTCTGGGGATCAGCGGCCAATCACACAGATTAAAGTCTCCCATCTGAGGTAAAAACAAACAGCCAGAAGTGAGAGAAACCATGGAGGGGCTGATAACGACCTCTAATCCGCTACATTCGACACAAACATGGTCTGAAGCAACGACAACGATAAGAGCTAATCCTGTTTCCACATATCTCTGCAGGAAACACTCCTCTCAGTGTCTCTCCTGTCCGTGCCTCCCTCTGAGCGCGTCTGGCCGGCAGATCCTGACCCGAGATAGTGACCCGTGCGCCGGCAGAGGAATGCGAGAGGATACGCTGACAAAGTCACCGGCCACAAGGGAAGCTTTCACATGTGGAGCAGGGTGAGTAAAGGCACCGAGAGGCGCTGAGGCTGGATCAATTATCGGAGCTTCTCAGGGTGTCAAAGTTTACGGGATAACTGATTAACTCTGTGGTTTTAATCGATAACACAGCATCAGAAAGACTTCACACACGAGGAAGGTTTCTCTCATATAGAAAGCGGTTAAATCGTATTCATCTCAACACGGAGTTATTGTTTTACACAGTTATTCGCATTCTGCACAAAATGAACTTTGAATGCACTTTAAAATCACACTTAAAGTTGAGGAAAGCGCAGGGGAGCTTACCTTGGCAAAGTAATCCAAAGTCCGCGGGAATGCGCTCGAGCAGCTTCTACCCAAACTTTTTATCCACTTTGTCGGCGTGTCTGTCCCGTAGAAAACCCCCAAACTGTTTTAAAAAAAAACCTCTTCTCCTATTGTAAGGGGGCAGAGTTAGCGTCCACACGGAAAGCAGAAAGGTGTATCACTGCAGCGCACTCGCTCCGCTCCGTCTGTCAGAGCTGCAGAGAGAGAGAGAGAGAGAGAGAGACTCAGGTCTGCCAGCGTTCAGGGGCGCACAGACTTTTCAACAATAGCGCTCATTGAAGTGAAGGAGGCGAGCACTTAAACAAGCTGGGGGAAGTGGGAGGTACCGTATGAAGCGGGGGCGCGCGGCCGTGCGTGTGCCCGAGGCTGGCTGCACCTGCAAAAAAAAATCATGATTAAAGATCACTAAGATGTGTTTTTTTATTCTTCTTTTTTGCTTGTAATGTGACAAGAATGAGGAGTGCACATGCATATCACAGCAGAAGTTGTACCTATTGAAATATGTTATGATTAATCTCTCAATTATTTTTCACTTTCAGTGTTAGAAAATAGTGAAAATGGTCATATCAACCTCTTATAGCTCAAAGTGAGTCTTCAATTTCCTACAATGATTTAAAACAAGGACATTCCCTCACATTTTATATGCTTGAAGTGCCAAATGTCTGGCATCATATCATGCAATTACCTAATAATGTCAGCTAATTTACAGTAAGCCTCGGTTGCAATACAGGTCCTTGAAGGAAATATTTAATCAATAATAGAATAGAACAGAAGATAAGGGCTGCAACAAACTCACTGTCTACTAACTCAACAAATATCTCCTCAATTAATTCATAGAAAATGTCACGAAAAGGTGAAAAAAAAGAAATCTAGAGAAAATTTGACATTTTTTTTAATATTTAGCTTTATCCAAAAGCAAAGATATTAATAATAATATAAATATAATATAATATATTCAAAAGTCGGGACCAGCCAATGTCTGACATTTCTGCTGAAATTTTGCTTAAAAAATGGAAAAATTAAGAGGGCTTAAAATATTATCAAAACAGTTAATGGCTAATGGTTATAACTCTATAATAATATGCCATACATAATAGATTATTCTGCAAAACACAGCAGGAAAGATGGTTTATTGTGAAAGATGCACGTCTGCAGCCCATACAGAAGAATGAACCCAGACTCTTTTTTTATTATTATTTTGCATGTATTTAAATATAGATATGTCTATTTATAAATCATGTGGCAGTTTTGTACCAGTTTTGTATGACCTACAGATTTGATGTGATTTAGGGGTTCAGTGATGTGTTCAAGGACACCTGGGGAGTGTTTTTTTAACCTGCATTTTGGAATAGTTTATTAAAACTTGAGCTGATCTCCTTAAAGATACATTGGTTAAGTTGTTATTGTTGTTGTTTTTGGACACTTGAGGGCAGTATTGGCAGCATTGACATCTGTTGTAATTGTCAATATGACAGCTTTACTAATACCCTTCTAAAGTTGCTTATTTACAGTGACACAGGCATTTGCTTTTATTCAAAGTTTGAGGAGGAGTCCGGAGGCAAATATGTGATTCTTTTGGAGTTAAATGCTCCACTATGTTCACCAGGTAGTTGCTAACTTTGTCTTTCTTTCTAAAGTGTTGGGCATGTAGGTTACAGTGGGTTTATCAGAAGGTTTTTTTGTGTTTCTGTAGAGAGATGTGTTAGAAGTGAGAACATAATTCCTAATCAACAGCAGGAAATGACCTTATAACATCAGGGTTTACGGGTATAAGGAGACGGATGTTGAGGTCTGAAAGCCAACAGTTCCATTACACTTGGGAACCTTAGCAGACAAAAATGTTTTCCTGAAGTTTTCTTCATTTTGAAGCAACATGGACACCAAAGAAGGTCAATGAAAACACATTTCACAGACGTGTGTCATGTTTATCTTAAGTAACAAGGGAAAGGCTCTTTGTTTCAGTTACTGCTACCAAGGCCAACATTTCAAAGTGGATGATAGAGTACAAACAAATCCAATCCAAAAAAACAAACTGATTTCACTGATGAAATGTAATAAATTTATTCATAGAGCTCCACTGGATACCTATTGCAACCCACATCAAATTCAAACCTCTAATGCTCGCCTACCAAGGTGTCTCCGGTACTGCACCTACCTACCTGAACGCCCTGATTCAGGCATACGCAACCTCTCGACCGTTGCGCTCTTCCAATGAACGGCGCCTGGCTCTTCCAGTTGTTCGCCCAAGGCAATCCAAACTCTTTGCATTTGTTGTTCCCTGTTGGTGGAACCACTACCAGTTCCTACCAGAGCAGGGCATCCCTCTCTATACCTTTAAAAACCTCCTGAAGACCTTCAGCTCTTCAGAGAGCATCGTCTTTTCTAGCACCACACCACAACTCTACTCCTTAAAGAATCCTCCCTAGCACTTATTGCCGCACTAATGGCTCTTATTGCAGTATACCTTAATTGTTTCCCTTTTCTGTAAGTTGCTTTTTGGATCAAAGTATCTTCTAAATGACTAAATGTGAATGTAAATGGTATTATTATGTACTATGTACTGATCTTAAATTAACACTTTTAGCAGGCTCTTCTCTCAACACTCCTTAATTATTCTTATGAAAATGATGCACTGAATTTCGTAACTATCACACACATTTTTTCTCAGTTTATGTAGCATACAGACTGTGTACAGATCCAGGGCAGGCAGGAGGGCACAAAGCCAGAGTTTTGACCCAGAGACTGGTCTTTGTGTCTTGTTGAAAACCTCTTTAAAACAGAACTTGTTTAAAACGGAGACCATTACTTCATAAGAAATCATATGAACCTGCTCATGAGGATACATTGCTTTTGACTGTAACAAAGAAGTAAATCTGACAACAAATAACAATAACTATCACTTTTTATATCATGTCAATGTTATGTTGAAGTACTAAAAGCCACAGGTTCAATCCCCATAAAGTGTCTGCGTACTCATTGTGAGTCGTTCTAAAGTTACACAAATCTATGTGTGTATGTGTGATTATGAGGTTTAACTTTAAACAGGTCATGCATGATCAACAACATTCACAATAAAACTTTGCCATCTGAAAAATCTCCATGGCAACTGTGTTGCCAAAGTTCACCCAGCCCACTACATATTATTTTATTTACAGTTCAGTCACCAAGTTTGCATTTCCATTTTAAGCCCGTGTATTTATACCCACTCTTGGGAAAGTTACTCTAGGTGTAGCGCTAACCAAATACTTCCGCCCGTCACCTCAGCTGTAAATGAGCTGTGGACGGAGACACTAAATTCAACTGCAGGGTTGTGCTGTGTGTCCAGGAACACACTGAAACCTGAAACTTGTCGTCGTTTTCACCAGCCCTCGGCCCCGTAAAATAGGTTTAACAGCATCACTGTGGACTGACAGTGAAGACTTATCCACCGGTGTCAGTCAACATCTGAGTGTCTAAAATGAGACGGTCAGTTAGACAAGTCCGGACTTGCACGAGTGATGTCCACATGAAGTCCTGTTACCATCCACATGGTACACACGATAAAAACATAAAGGACTCACAGTGAGTCATGGCCCAGTTTACTGATATAATGTTTTTGTGGATAAAAGCTTGAATTGCATCTGTGTTTTTTTTCTCTCAAAATTTAAAACAAGCCAAGCGATATTGCTCATCCACTCCCAATGACTGCTGCATTACAAGTTGGCATTAACATACAGTTGCATCTTGTCCATTGTTAATTTATTAATGATGAAACCTATATATTACTGTCATAGTTCTTTAATGGTGTTGCTGGACTAGTTTTTGGTTAATTTTTATTTTGCTGCATTTGCATCAACTTAAGGCTCAAATATACTTGCTTTCAACTACGCGAACACATTACATCAGCATATTTTTTGACATTTTTCACACTTTATTGGATAGTGACAGATAAAATCTAAGGGGGACACAGAGGGGAAGACATGAGACAAAGGGACCTTGGGCCGGATCCAAACCAGGATTCGCTGTAGCAATTCACACCGGGTGCGGAACGACAGCGTAGCGAGCCAGCCGTATACACGCGAGATAACGAGAACACGCGATAATCCTGAACATACGGGAGACCGCGAGATCCCGTGACAAACTGTGTATATAAAGTAACCAACAACAACAAACAGCTTACTTTGCTTCTCCGATGCGGAAGATCTGTTGATCTTATCATCTGTCCTTATAAAAACAATGTGTTATGTCATAAATTATTGTATGCTGTTGATTGATTGATTGCTGATCTGGTGCCTCGGTCATAACATAATGTTGATGTGAAGTAGTTTAATAACACCATGCAAATTCAGAAGCTCTACTCTACTACAGTGATTTATTTGAACCCTGATTTATGTGGTGCTCCCTCTAGAGGAATCCTCCAGTAACAAGTATGTGAACATAAAGTTGAGCCATTAGTACAGCAGTAAAACTGGTATATTTAAGGTATTGTAGACTTTATAAGAGATGCATGACATTTTAACTAGTGGTAGTATAATGAGGTTTAATTTCAGCTGGAATAAAGCCAGCTTTATAGCCAATGCACAAGGGAGTCCTGCCATAGATACCTGCAAGAAGGCCCACCTTGTTTTATTACAGAATATTCGTACAGTCACCATGTTGACCTTCATTTATTCACTGTGCTACAGGGCAATGATTGTGCTGAGCGGCAGGTTTGCAGTGGAAATGTTTTGCTTTATATGTGACACTAAAAAGAAGAAGTTAACAGTAAGTTGTAAGGAAAAGGTACAGATCTGAGGTAACACTAGATCCTATAACAAAATGAAGTAGTGTACCTTTAAGGGAATTAGGTGCTTTAATATCAGATCATTTGACCTCCATTCTTCATCCACTGTATGTGGCCACTATCAGAGGTCTCAACTCCCTGCACAAGGCCAGCTGTGCTGTGGGATCAGTCCCATTAAAGAGCTGCTTTGTGTTGAACGTGTGTTTGTGTGCCTGCATGTGTTTGTGTGAGTGTACTTGCAAGGCTGAGAAAGAGGAACAGAGTTTGACAGGAGTGCGAGAAAACAAACACAACAACCCTGAGCCTTCACACTCGTGTTTGATCTGCTGCTCTACAATGAAACACTAAAGTGGGATTTTCTCATGGGAAGAAATCTATACACCAAGCAAAGTGATGGGTTGAGCACTGGTTTCAGATCAATCAAAAAGGGACATTAAAGGTAGCATAGGGTGTGTTTTAATCGTTTTAAGAGAACCAAACCCCACACAAAAATGTGATGATTAATGAAGAACAAAAGGGCTGTTGGTGATATTGTATAGCATTTAAACAGAAATCCTCTAGCTAAGTTAAAGAGGTATAAAGTCAGACTGAAATAGCTCAACAACGTTTTTATGGACTGCTATGAAACTTTGTACAGCCATTCATGGTCCCCAGAGAATGAATCTTACTGACTTCAATCATTCTCTATCATTTCAAATTGCATCACCAGCATTTCAAAATGTTTGACTGTCAGCGATGTCAGTTCCCAAATGTTAGTGTGCTAATACACTTTCCTATGAAATAATGTAAAAATGACACCTGCTTAAAATAAGTAGGTAAGCATTATTAAGTGAGCATGTAAATATTTAGCCTTCACATGGATTTTCCCAGTTGGGAACCAATTTTTATTTTAGATTATTCACAACACATGAATGCAACACAAATGTCCTATATCTCAGGTAAATCAAAGGGGGAAAAAATTAAAGTATCTGACCCATGATTCAGTTTCACTCCAAAATGAAGCTTGCTCAGGTTGGGACAGCAGTTCTTTTCAGCGCACTGAATCAGTAAAATCAGTTAAATAAAAAAGATGTGTCCAAAGGAATTGTTCACCGAGTCATTCACCAAATCGTTTAGTGCTTAACCTGAGCCATGACTGTGTATCAGGACTCACTGAGCTGAAACATGGCCAAGCATTTATTTCTGCTCGCTAAGTGAACCGAGAACAGCCGTTAAGTTGAGAATTAAGTTGGATAAAGCTACAGTTTGCAAATTGAAAGCTGCTATAATGATCATATACATTTCCCCAACACCTAATTATTACAATGTATTACGATATTACAATAGTTGGCACTATTTCCTACTTTGAGAATTCAAAACATGAGAGAGTAAGAAAGGGGAGAGGGGGAATGAATCATCAGTAGTTCTTCCTCGGCCCATGCTACACCTTCCAACAAGATTGATAAAAATCGGGCTGGTAGTTTTTCTGTAATTCTGCTGACAATGCTCACTCCCACCTCATCAGAGAGATGAGATGATGCAGACACACAAGGAACCCTGCATCAAACTATGGATGTGTCAGCATGTTAGTTCCCACTTTTACATGCATTGTGCTTTTTTTTTTTCAAAATAAACCTCTGTGTGTGCAGGAATCGGTTACATTTGGAAAACTAAACCACTTAAGTAAGGCCAGGAGCATTATACAATAGCATTTCCATACCAAAACACTACAGTACAAATTGGTGAGTGTCACTACTGCAATACGATCACTAGAGGAGGGCTGTAGTTGGGTACGGAGTGGGAGTGTTTCAGTCTGAGTGTTTATGTGATTCACACAGCCGGGGCTGGGGAAGGCTTGACCCTTCACAGACCTCCCGAACACAGCGGAAATGACTTCTGTCTATGTAAGACCCTCACTTCTCTCTTTCAGAACCTCCCAAACTCCCCAACTTGTTGCTTTAAAGGAATGTAAATAAGAGAGGAAAACAAAGAGGGATAAAGCAGAGGGAGTGTTAACATTTGTGCATGCTTGTATACTTTAGGCTGCATGCTTGTATGTGTTTATGTGTGCACATGCAGTCCTGTCTGCCTGCACTGAGCTGCTTATACTGTGTGTTTTACAACATTGCAAACACTGGCATTAGGATCTTTAAATGAGGGCTGGTAACAGACTGTGTTACAGGGAGAAATTTCAGCGGTTGAGAGGAAAACATGAAATAACAGAAAGGAATTCAGGCCTGGAGTTACTCTCCCAGGGGAGGCAGTCAGACTCGTTGTTTGGTCCTGAGCCAGGAACGCTTAAAGAAGACGAGAACCTCCATGTCTTTTTTTATTCCCCTTTCTGTGTCTCTAAACTGCTCTTTGTGTCTGATTCTCTCTGCCTTTAGGACACTGGTGTTATTATAGTGATACAGTTCTCTTTTTTCCCTCATTCTTTAATGCTGTTTTCTTTCCATTTCCATATATCTGTGTTATTGTGTGTGTGTGTGTGTGTGTGTGTGTGTGTGTGTGTGTGTGTGTGTGTGTGTGTGTGTGTGCTGGTCTCAGACTCTTATATTTATAGAACTTTTCTCCACTGATGATGAAGTTGCCACCTGTACCCTGTCACAGCCACAAGACACACACACACACACACACAAACGGCCAACAAGGTCACAGACCTATATATATTGTGTGTGTGTGTGTGTGTGTGTGTGTGTGTGTGTGTGTGTGTGTGTGTGTGTGATTTGGGAGTGGCAGTTCTCCAGTAATTTTACCTAAGTGTTATTGAAGGTAATTGCAAAGCAGTCAGTACTCATAGCAGGATAACACACTATTGTGTCTCCTTCCAAAAAAGTCAGATTCCCTCTGATTATTTCAACTATGAACATTTAAACTGATTGATAACTGTACTTATATGAAGCTTTTATCCAGGGTTCGTTCAATTTGCCTCTTTTTTTCTCTCACTTCACACACACACACACACACACACACACACACACACACACACACTAACGGCAGCTCAGCTAGTTGTTTAAGACAAGAGTTGGCTGAGATAAACTGTAAACTGCTATTTCATAGCTGCGATGTATATACGGTGCTATGTCCAAACAATATTACATTAGACAGCTTTATACTATACTATACTATAGAAATCCAAAATTTTTGACACAAATGGTTTTGGAACATGCAGAAACAATTTTACAAGTATGTTGCATCTTTGAATGATTTTGTTTTGTTTTTTACTGTGGTGAAAGAACAAACATTTGACAGTATTATTAATATTTTAAATTACAGAACTGTTACAGAACATGTTTTAAGTAAACTTATGCAAATCATATTGCAACACACTAAAGCCCTTAAAAAAACCTTTAAAAAAAAGTTATTGTGCAAATAAACTTTCAGCCTAATCTCTAATTGCAAGTACAAATTGCTTCAGCTCTGAGGCTGGCAATAATTTTCTCTCTTTTTTTTTCTTGCTGCCTTCTAAGAGCAGACTTCACCCTTAAGCCAGGCTCAGACTACTACAGTTTTAAAATCCAGAACGATTATGAAGTCATGTTGCATCACGCTCATGAAGAAAAACATCACAGCGAGATGGACGTTAGACTCAGCAACTCCATCAGCTGCTCCTGCACTGGCGCGTGGTCCGGCTCGAAAAGCACTGACGTAATTGTGCAGATTTTTAACTCCAACTAATTGAACATGTTCATTAAGCAAGGTGGCCATAATGAGTCTGCGAACAGCTCTGGAGGTTTAAGACTGGATCTGGTAACCTCTAGGGGGAGAATCTGGGATAAATCAGCCGTAAAACTTGTTGATGTTGAGGCCTGGACCCTAAAACTGATGGAGGCTTTTTACTCGCCACCTGACTGCTCAGTATCTTATCTCTGACTGAGAGAGAGGAGTGATGCTTTGGGAGAAGCGATGCGGGAGGAGGAGCAGGAAAGAAAAGAGGCAGAGGGAGGGAGAAAAAGTATAAAAAAACAAGAACAGAGGGTTAGAGAAGATAGAAAGCAAAGAGAAGGTGAAAAGAAAAAGAGAACGAGAAGGTGAGATTTAATTATGTATACTGTGTGAAGAAGGGAGGAAGAAAAACAACAGGGGGGGAGGGGGGATGACACAGCTATGGGAACCCATGTTTGGTCCACACTCCAGAGTCTGCAGTTGTTCGCCTCGTCAGTGTTGTTATTTTGTTTTCACATGGCCCTCAACCTCGCCGTGCAGACCGCAAACAGATGTTAATGACGTTTCTCACAAGAGTTCCAAATCCAAGTCATCAGCGCTGCTAATGAGCTGTGGCAAGACGCTTTGTGAGGATGGACGCCATCGCTGAAGTAACAAAAGCTGTGACAAAACTGCAGCAGCAGAAAAACTGACAAACACAGGCAGAAATAATATCATAGACAGCAGTGTTGAGGGAGTAATGATCAACTGATTTATTTTACCCACAGGTTCACAAAATAATCAAAACCCACATATGTCAATACAGCAGTAAAGCATTCACAGCAGCTCCAAACCACAATTTTAATTGAATGATTGTAATACTTTTGATCTTTGTCAGATCAGATACTTTTAAAATGGTTACCACACCCATGTAAAAGTCAAAGCTGATAGCCTGTGTGGTGACAGGTGGGGTTAAATTCCCGCCGAGACAACAATTATCGCAAAAAAAACATATAATTAATTGTCACATTCTTCAAGAGATTCTACCAGACTAGCTGAATTTCCCCTCAGGGATGAATAAAATAATTTTGATTTTGATTTGATTTGATTAAACACAAATAGCGCAGTACTATAATTATATATATATATATATATATATATATATATATATATATATATACTACAGTATAATGATCTTAGCCTGGATGCTCATCAGTCCCTGTCCCCCTTCAGCCACAGGTAGGTAGAGGGCAGATGCACGGACCCAGTGTTTTCCTGTCCAGAAGAAGTCCAGGATGGCTCTCTGAATGTCCTCCATCAGGCCTTTTGGTGGTGTCAGTGCTGTTAGTTTGTGCCAGAGGGTCGAGGCAACCAAATTATTGGCAACCAGAACTCTTCCCCTATATGAAACTGAGGTAGCAACCATTTCCATTTAGACAATCGAGCACACACTTTGTCCTTCACTCCCTCCCAATTCTTTTTCTTAAAACCGTCTGTGCCCAGAAAAACTTCCAATATTTTCAAACCCTCTTTCCCCCATTCAAAGCCACCAGGCAGACCTGGCAATATATAATTATTATCGTGTCCAAGCCACAAAGCTTCGCTTTTTGCCCAATTGACCCGTGCAGACGATGCCTTTTCATATAGTGACAGGGTGTCTTTCAAAGTCTGAATATCACCCTGGTGAGAAACAAAAATATTTACATCATCTGCATAGGCAGACAGGGTAGGAAAACCACGATTGGGCTTAAAAGTGCCAGTTAGTGAGAGACCACTGAGTCGATCTCTCAGTCTGCACAGCAAGGGTTCAATGGCCAAGCTGTAAAACTGGCCTGATATGGGACAACCCTGTCTGATCCCACGCTTTACCGGGATTGGCCGACTCAGCCCTGCCGCCACCTTCACCATACACTGTGCATCCCTATACAACAAATTAACCCAAGCCAAAAAACCATCACCAATGCCAAACGCCTTAAGTGCAGAAAACAAATAAGAGTGATCCACCCTGTAAAACTCCTGGTCCAAGGAGAGAATGCCAACGCTAGCATTGTCACATTTACAAATGTCAATTATGTCCCGAATGAGAAAAATATTATCCATGATTGTCCTGTTGGGTATACAGTACGTTTGGTCAGGATGTACAATTAGTTCCAGGTTGTCTTTCAGTCTGTTTGATAAGGCTCTGGAAAGCACCTTATAGTCGGTACAAAGGAGGGCCACTGGCCTCCAGTTTTTAAGTAAGGCCAGGTCTCCTTTCTTTGGCAGCAAGGAAAGCACTGCACGCTGACAGGAAACAAGGAGAGATCCTGTTCTGAAACTCTCTAGTAAAACACTGTGCAGATCAGGTCCAAGAATATTCCAGAAATGTTTAAAAAAGTCAGTGGAGAGACCATCAATCCCTGGTGCCCGTCCTGATGTCATCTGGTTGACAGCAACCGTCAGCTCCTCTAGGGTCAGGTCGAGATCCAGAGAAGCTTTCTCTCCCTCACCGAGCTGGGGAAGCCCCTCCAGGAGCTCCTCACGGCTTGCCATGCTGCACTGCTCTTCCC
The DNA here is from genome assembly GCF_030273125.1 of Centropristis striata. Lineage (NCBI taxonomy): Eukaryota > Metazoa > Chordata > Actinopteri > Perciformes > Serranidae > Centropristis > Centropristis striata. The sequence continues at coordinate 17,457,524 of NC_081517.1, forward strand.
CAAAGAGATTGGTGTAGAACTCCATTGCATGGCTCCTTATCTCACTTGGGCTGGTGGTCACTCTACCTCCTGGCAGCTGAAGGCAGGTCATCTGTTTCCTTTGCGCCACCGACCTCTCCAGGTTAAAAAAGAAAGAGGTTGGGGCGTCCATGTCCTTCAGCTGAAGGAAACAAGACCTTACCAGAGCCCCCTTCACTCTCTCCTGCAGGAAGGAGCTCAAAGCCAACCTTTTCTCCTTCAGCAGATGACCTTTATTTGGATCTGAGTCTCCCTGTAACTCCTCCTCCATGCTCTTAATGCTCGCTTCAAGTTCCTGAACTGTTTCTTTGATTTTAGCAGTTGAATGGGAGGTGTATTGCTGGCAAAAGACACAAATCTGTGCCTTACCCACCTCCCACCACAGCTTCAGAGAACTGAAGTTTGCTTTCTGATGCTTCCATTTAAACCACAAACACTGAAAATGCTGGCAAAATGTGCTATCCTGCAGGAGCTTGTTATTAAATAGCCAGTGAGATTTAACTATTTCACCTGGCAAGATGTTTAAATGTAGGTTGACAAAATGGTGGTCCGTGAAACCAACTGGGTTTATGTGGCAGTGAACCAGTCTGGAGCTTAGGTTTTGAGAGATGTAGATCCTGTCCAGTCGTGCAGCACTGACCCTGTTGTTACTGACCCTCACCCATGTGTAATGTCTGGACTGTGAATGTTTTACCCTCCATGTGTCTAACAGATCCAGATGTGTGATGATGTTATTGAGGCTTTTAGCTGACTGAGGATGAGGTTCCTCACTTGTCCGGTCTAAAGTGAAATCTAATGTGCAATTAAAATCTCCACCAATGATGAGCTGATCCTGATAGTAGTGTCTCAGCTCATTTTTCATCAGGTTGAAAAAGCGTATTCTTTCTTCTCCATGATTTGGAGCATAAACATTGACAAAGCAGAAAACACTGTTTTGTATTTCTGCCTGAACAATGAGCTGACGGCCCTTCACCACTTCAGTGGAGGATAAAACTGTTGCACTAGCTGTTGTTCTAAACAAGACAGCTACTCCTGCACTGAAGTTAGTGCCGTGACTTAACACACATGGACCCTGCCACCATAAGCTCCAGTCTACTTCATCTGCCAAATCTGAATGAGTCTCCTGCAGGAACAGCACATCAGTATTTTTTAAAGTTGAAACTTCAGATATTAGAGCCCTCTTTTGTCTGTCTCTCCCCCCCATTTATGTTTAAAGACCCTATTTTGAGACTCTGCATGAAGAAGTTTGAAAGAAGAAGCAGACAGGAAGAAACTATCAGAGAACAGTGGACAGAGAAACCTAGCATGTGAGTTAAGCATGTCAAGCGAGTTTAGCATGTTAAGTGTTTTTTGAGGCGAAATCGCTTCTTCTCATCCAAAAGGTCAACACCAACCAATCTTTTTAGGACATCTACAGATCTTATGAATTTGTAAGTGTCACTGAAGTAATCACTGACTTTTACAGATTTTTTAAAAGTCTCATCCAGAAATTGATTTATTTCTTCCAGTGAGTAAAGATCTGTGGTCCTAGTAGATATTTCACCTACTGATATTGTGTCTGACTCAGAGTCATAGTCCATGTCATCCTCTTCCCCTGACACCTGGCTGCTGAATGCACCCTGTCCATCTCCAGTGACCTCACTGTTTTGTGTGTCTGCAACACTTTTAGATGTTTCCTCAACCTGTTCAACCTGAGCTTCAGCTGCACACTGAGGGCTGGTCAGATTTTCTGCAGCCACATCAGGCTGCTGCCTTTCAGGTTGGCTCTCTTCCTCCCTGTCTACATTGTTTTTGGACAGCTCACCAGTGGCGCCGCCCGCGCTACTGACCTCAGGTCTGCTGGGCCGTACCGCAGCACCCCCGGCCGCAACACCGCGCGCAGCACCATCACCGGCCGCAGAGCCCGCAGGATCGGTAGCTGTCGCCTCGGCCCGGTCTGTGCCACCCACGGCATCACTGCCGTGAGCTGCCGCCTGCTGTTTGTGCGGACAGGTGTAGCGCTTATGACCCACATCACCACATTCAAAACACTTCAACTGCCCTGAGCTGGCGTACACCATGTAGGAACCGTCACCATGTTTAACTCTAAAGGAAACCTCCAGTGTTTGTGTGGGCGAGTCTAAAAACACGAAGACCTGCCGCCTCAGAGACTGGACATGTTTCAGTTTGGGGTCCTTACACCCCAAACTCACCGTTCTGAAGCCGCTGGCGAACTTCCCAAACCTCCGCAGCTCATTCTCCGGCAGCTTGTTGGGAATGAACGGTGGGACACCGGATACGGTGATCCGCCTGGAGGGAGCAGACAGCGGGGACACCTGCACAAACAACTCCCTGACAAACACTCCACTTTGCACCAGCAGATGAACAAGAGGCTCGTCTTTAACAAACACCACCACAGCTTTGTTCATCCGTGATGCAAAGCAGAGGTTGTCATGTCCCACCTGCTCACCGGCAGCCAACAGAACCTCCTCCACACTAATGCTGCTATCCGGCGGGACTATCCGCACTCCCTGTCGGATAGACGGAGGTGGCGTCTCGGCGGACGCCATTCCTCCCAAAACCACCAGACAATCCACCGATTAGTCGGTCACTCAGTAAAAAAGTTAAATCAAAAAAGCTTACCTGATCATGCACATACAGGTGAAAATCTGATAACAAATCAAATCAAATCAAATCAATTTTATTTATATAGCCCAAAATCACAAATCACAGATTTGCCTCAAAGGGCTTCACAGACTGTACATGGTACGACACCCTCTGTCCTTAGACCCTCACATCGGCCAGGGAAAAACTCCTTTAAAAAACCCTTTTAGCAGGGGAAAAAGAAGAAGAAACCTCAGGGAGAGCGACAGAGGAGGGATGCATCTCCCAGGACGGACAGACGTGCAATAGATGTCGTTGTACAGGGCAGGTCAACAGAGTAGAGTAGAGTAGATAGAGGTTGGGGGGGGGGGGGGGGGGGGCAATAGAGAGAGAGGGAGAGAGAGAGAGAGAGAGGAGCAGGAGTTCTTGGGGGGGGGGGGTTGGGGGGGCACAGCAGCAGGTGATGATGCGCCACCATTGGCCAGTAGTGATGGTGAGTGGACCAGGAGAGGAACATTCCCATCTGGGGCCGAACCAGATCCACAGCAGTGAGACCAGCAGGAGTGATGGAGCAGGACCACAGCTCCACACCCTGTGAAGAGAGAGCAGAGAAAAGTGCGAGTATTCTGGGAAAATAAAAGCTTGTGTCATGTATTATTGGGACAGAGAGAAAGAGGGCCCCGGTGTATCGTGTCCCCCGACACATTGGGCCTATAGCGGCATAACTAGGGGCTGGTCCAAGGCAGGCCTCAGCCAGCCCTAACTATAGGCTTTGTCAAAGAGGAATGTTTTAAGTTTACTCTTGAATAAAGAGAGGGTGTCTGCCTCCCGAACTGAGACTGGGAGATGATTCCACAAGAGAGGAGCTTGATAACTGAAGGCTCTGGCTCCCAATCTAGTTTTAAGGACTTTAGGAACCACAAGTAACATAGAATTTTGGGAGCGTAGTGCTCTAGAAGGGTAATATGGCATTATGAGGTCTTTAAGATATGATGGTGCCTGACCATTTAGAGCTTTGTAAGTAAGAAGAAGGATTTTGAACTCAATTCTGGATTTTACAGGGAGCCAGTGCAGCGAAGCTAGAACAGGAGAAATATGATCTCTTTTCTTGATTCTTGTTAGTACACGAGCTGCAGCATTTTGGACTAACTGAAGAGTTTTAAGGGATTTATTGGAGCAGCCTGACAGTAAGGAATTACAGTAATCTAACCTTAAAGTAACAAAAGCATGAACTAATTTTTCTGCATCCTTTTGAGACAGGATGTGTCTAATTTTTGTAATATTATGTAGGTGAAAAAATGCAGTCCTTGAAGTTTGTTTTATATGGGAGTTAAATGACAGATCCTGATCAAAGATAACTCTGAGATTCCTTATGGTGGTATTGGAGGCCAGGGTAATGCCATCGATGCTAATTAAGTCTTTAGATAATAAGTTTCGGAGGTGTTCGGGTCCCAGTACAATCACTTCTGTTTTTTCCGAGTTTAACATTAGGAAGTTGTGGACCATCCAGGTTTTTATGTCTTTAAGGCATGCATTTAGTTTGGCTAGCTGATCAGTTTCACCTGGCTTGATTGATATATATAACTGAGTGTCATCAGCATAACAGTGAAAGTTAATTGAATGTTTTCTAATTATATTACCTAGAGGGAGCATATAAAGGGTGAATAAAATTGGTCCAAGCACAGAACCCTGTGGAACACCGTGGTTAACATCAGTGCGCATGGAGGATTCATTATTCACATGAACAAACTGGAAACGGTCTAATAAGTACGATTTAAACCAGCCCAGTGCCGTTCCTCTAATGCCAATTACATGTTCCAGTCTCTGTAATAGGATACGATGGTCAATTGTATCAAATGCAGCACTCAGATCTAGTAAGACAAGGACTGAGACAAGTCCATTATCAGAAGAAATTAAAAGGTCTTTTGTAATTTTTACCAATGCTGTTTCTGTGCTATGATGAGTTCTAAATCCTGACTGGAAGTCCTCATATAGACTATTGTGTTGAAGAAAATCACAAAGTTGATTTGCGACTGCTTTCTCCAGGATCTTAGAGATGAAGGGGAGGTTAGATATTGGTCTATAGTTTGCTAAAACGCCAGGATCTAAATTAACCTTTTTGAGAATAGGTTTAATTACAGCTACTTTAAATGATTGTGGTACGTAGCCTGTTAATAATGACAAGTTGATTGCATCTAAGAAAGAAGTACCCGTTAAAGGTAGAACCTCTTTAAGCAGCCTTGTTGGTATGGGGTCTAGGAGACAGGTTGACGGTTTAGATGAGGAAATCATTGAGGTTAGTTGTTGGAAAGTGATGGGAGCGAAGCGATCTAAATATTTATGAGGGTTTGTACCCGTTTCTAAGGCTCCAGGGTTTAAGGATGCCTCAGTACCAGTTAATGGCAGGAGGTAGTGAATTTAATTTCTAATAGTTATAATTTTCTCATTGAAAAAGCTCATAAAATCATTACTAGTGAGTGCAATAGGAATACATGGTTCAATAGAGCTGTGACTCTCTGTCAGCCTGGCTACAGTGCTGAAAAGGAATCTTGGGTTGTTCTTATTTTTCTCAATAAATGACGAATAATAGGCTGATCTGGCTTTACGGAGGATTTTCTTATATGTTTTAAGACTGTCCTGCCAGGTTAAAAGAAATTCATCCAGCTTAGTTGAACGCCATTTCCTTTCGAGCTTTCGTGAAATTTGCTTCAGTTCACGGGTTTGAGAATTGTACCATGGAGTTAACTTTTTCTGTTTTATTATTTTCTTTTTTAGTGGGGCAATAAAATCTAGCGTTGTTCGCAGTGAATCTGCAGTACTGTCGACAAAGTTATCAATTAGGGAGGGACTGAAGTTAACATAGTCCTCTATTATGTTGGAGCACGACAAAGAGTTAAAGACAGGTGGAATTACGTCCTTGAACTTAGCTACAGCACTATCAGATAGACATCTAGTGTAGAAACTCTTGCTTATTAGCGAGTAGTCCAATAGCAGGACTTCAAAAGTTATTAAATAATGGTCTGATAACACAGGATTTTGTGGGAAAACTATTAAATGTTCAATTTCAATCCCATACGTCAACACAAGGTCGAGGGTGTGGTTAAAAGAGTGAGTGGCTTCATGAACTTTCTGATTAAAGCCAATCGATTCTAGTAAGGAGATAAAAGCAGTACTAAGGCTATCATTATCAACGTCAACATGAATATTAAAATCACCTACAATTATTACCTTATCTGTAATTAGTACTAGGCTTGATAAAAACTCAGAGAATTGTGATAAAAATTCTGAATATGGACCGGGAGGCCGGTAAACTATGACAAATAGGATTGGCTGTTGGTTTTTCCAGGTTGGGTGTGAAAGACTGAGAACAAGGCTTTCAAATGAGTTATAGTTTAATTTAGGTTTTGGGGTAATTAGAAGGTTTGACTCATATATCGCTGCAACTCCTCCTCCTCGGCCTGTGCCACGAGGGATATGAGTATTAATATGACTAGGAGGAGTAGATTCATTTAGGCTGACATATTCTTCATCACGCAGCCAGGTTTCAGTTAGACAAAGTAAGTCAATATTGCAATCTGATATTAACTCATTTACTAATAAAGCTTTAGATGATAGGGATCTAATGTTTAAGAGTCCACATTTAATTATTTTGGGTTTTTGTTTATTTGCAGTTGAAGTTTCAATTTTTATTAGGTTATTTTGGGTAACTCCTCTTCTGTTAGAACCTGGTTTAAATAACTTAACTTTGGGAGGACGGGGGACAGACACAGTCTCTATGGGATTTTGGGTGGATGACTGCTCAAAGGGAAAGGCAGAGAAGTGTTTTACACTGCGACTCTGCCTCCTGGTCTCAACTCTGATTTGTCACGGGTTTGGACCGCTAATAAACTTGGTCAGGTTGCTAGATATGAGAGCGGCTCCATCCAAAGTGGGATGAACACCATCTCTCCTAATAAGACCAGGTCTCCTCCAGAAAGTTTGCCAATGATTAACGAAGCCCACGTTGTTTGCTGGACACCACCTCGACAACCAGCGCTGGAGCGATGAAATGCGGCTACACATATCATCGCTGGTCAAATTTGGCAGGGGACCAGAGAAAACTACGGAGTCCGACATTGTTTTGGCATATGCACACACCGATTCCACATTAATTTTTGTGACCTCCGATTGACGTAACCGGGTGTCATTACTGCCGACGTGAATAACAACTTTACTGTATTTACGTTTATCCTTAGCCAGCAGTTTCAAAAAGGATTCAATGTCGCCCGCTCTGGCCCCTGGGATGCACTTAACTATGGTGCCTGGTTTCGCTAACTTCACGTTCCGAAGAATGGAGTCGCCAATGATCAGAGTTGGCTTCTCAGTAGGTGTGTTACTGAGTGGGGAGAATCTGTTGGAGACGTGAAGCGGTTGGTGGTTAACCATCGTGGGCCTCGGCTTCTGACTATTCCCCCTTCGGACATTCACCCAGCCGTCCGGCCGCTCAGGAGGTGTCGAGGAACGGCTAGCTGCACTATGTCGGCTCGCACCAGCTAAGGGCGACTGGCTAACTGCTGCAGTTAACTTTACCGAATTAGTTTCCATGGTGCGGAGCCGCACTTCTAGTTCACTAAGCCTCGCCTCCAACACAGCTAAAGCACTACACTTATTACAAGTACCATTATCATTAAAGGAGGCTAAACAGTAACTAAACATTTGACACACCGGGCAAGAGAGAGCAGGAGAGTGAGGGGGAGAAGACATGGTTAGCAGCTAGGCTAGGTAGCTAACACAACTGAGTAGTATCAGACAGATAAGATTAGCGACAAGTCGCTACAAGGAGCAGATAGATACGGGTGCTTAAGTAAAACTAGCGTATGTATAAATGAAGCGGACAGGTATCCGTTATAGTGTGTAGCGTTTAACAGAGTTAACTGTATTTAGCAAGAGCAGCAAACAAGCACAGCACTACATTACGAGCACACACAGAAACACCGGAAGTGACACAATATGCTCACCTTAGCACGTCAGCACCGTGCTAAAATTTAGGGCTTCAAAACGGTAGTCCCAGTAACAGGGACAGCAAACAATTCAAAGCTCCGCGCTACTCACACACACATCCACCACCACCAACCACTCACGCTCACCGGAAACGGAAACGAGGAGAGGAGAGGAGAGGAGAGGAGAGGAGAGGAGAGGAGAGAAGAGGCATTCTCTCAAAAGATATTCCTTAGTTTAATGTTTACATAATGGAGGTGGAGAGCACTGACCAGCACATCACTCCAAGATCTCCTGTCAGCTGGGTTAACTAGATGTCAAGATGGCGCCGGAGTGTCTGTGTCGCCGCTTGGCTCTCCTCAGTTTTATGTGTTTTATAGTGATTTTGACGCTTTTCACAAGGACCATCGACTCACTGCTGGTGTATGAACGTCAGGAGTTGCTAAAAATTGGGGAAACAGTGCAATCGTGTGTTATTTATCATGCAAACAAGTCGGATTCCTTTTACCTGGCCGATCTACCTGAGCACCTCCTTCGGGTGAATGCGCCGCTGCCCAGGAAGCGTAAACGCCGAGGAGTTCGATCCGGCCGGCTTGTGAAGTTAAAAGCCTGGCTGGCACTTTCTCCCGATGTGGTGTGGTCCTCCTCACTCCCATGGGACTACAGAGACTGCCTTCGCCGCTATGTCTCTCGGCGCACTCTCGCTCGAGCCGGCGCTTGGCTGGTGTCCATTGTCGGACAGCGTGGGGATGTCTACGCGCTGCGTCCTCGCCGCTCTTCTCACCTGGGCTTGGGTGGTGTGTCCCCAGGCAACCTCAGGCCGCTGAGCCGGACAGCTCGTGCGGCCGTGACGGCTTCAACGAGGTGCGCACTCGTCAACGCGAGATCCGTGATGAATAAAACTTTCATCCTGCAAGACTTCTTCACTTCGCACTCTTTGGATATACTGTTTTTGACGGAGACTTGGATAAACGCCGGTGAGTCCACTGCCTTCTCAGAGCTTTTACCTCCTGACTGCACTTTTATAAACACACCAAGAGCCACTGGTCGTGGGGGAGGTATAGCTACTATTTTGAAAAACTGCATTTACCACAGAGTGATCTCAGACTGGACTTTCTCATCTTTTGAGCTAAGTTGCTTCGAGCTACGGCAGAGTGATCCAGTGATGTGTGCTGTCATTTACAGACCACCTAAGCACAACAAGGATTTTATTAAGGACTTTTCAGATTTTATGGCTTTTACTCTGACTCGTTATGACAGGATTTTGATTGTCGGAGATTTTAATGTGCATGTGTGTTGTCCGTCTAAATCCATGGCCAGAGAGTTTTTGGAGCTGATTGAAGCATTTCATTTGACACAGCATGTCTCTGGCCCAACACAAGTGCAGGGACACACTTTGGACCTTCTGTTGTCTTATGGTTTTCCTGTTGACAATGTAATTGTGGGTGATGCAGTATTCTCCGATCACAGTCCTGTCATGTTTGATTTTAGTTTAACTATTGAGAGGAAGTTGCCTGTTGTGCGCCATGGCCGTATTATTGCATCTGACACTGCTGCTGCTTTTTCTCCTCTCTTTACCGCGTCGGTGCGGGATTCAGTAAACAATGTTGCATTCGCAGACACGGAGCAGCTGATGAACTCTTTTATTTCTACCTGCTCTGATGTTCTGGACAGTGTAGCTCCTATCAAGGCCATGCGTTCCAAACCTAAACAGGAGCCTTGGCTCAACGACATTACGCGTGCAGCCAGGCGTGAGTGTCGGAGAGCGGAGCGCAGGTGGAAGAAAGATCATCTGGAGGTTTCTTGGCAGATTCTTAAAAATAGCTGGAGAAATTTTCAGAGTGTCGTTAAAAGCGCAAAAACAAAGTATTTTTCAGACTTGGTTTTAAATAATGTCAGCAAGCCTCGCGTTCTTTTTAAAACTATTAGTTCTGTTTTTAATCCGATTCCTTCCACTTCACTGCAGATTTCATCCAAAACCTGTGAGAAATTCATCACCTTTTTTAATGATAAGGTTGCTGCTATTAGAGCCACTATACCCCCTTCTGTACTGTCTCTTACAGTAGCCACTCAGTGCTCTGCTGTTTTTAGTTGTTTTGAGCCTGTGTCATTATCTGAGCTCACGGGGATAGTGAACAAATTAAAACCCTCCTCCTGTCCCACAGACCCAGTCCCTCCTCGCTTCTTTAAGGAGGTCTGGAGCACTACTGCTTCTTCTGTCAGGGAGATCATCAACAGCAGCTTGGTTTCTGGCATTGTTCCCTCCTTTTGTAAAAAAGCTGTTGTTGAGCCCTTGATTAAAAAACCTGGTCTTGATCCGACACTAATGTCAAATTACCGGCCAATTTCCAAACTACCTTTTGTGGCCAAACTTCTAGAGAAATGTGTTTTTGCGCAATTTCAGCCTTTTCTGGATGGCAATGGCACTTTGGACCCGTTTCAGTCTGGTTATAAGGCATTTCACAGCACTGAGTCTGCACTTTTGAAGGTTTTTAATGATCTCTTTTTAATGACTGATTCGGGTAGTTCAGCCATTTTAGTGCTTTTAGACTTGACAGCTGCCTTTGACACAGTAGACCACAAAATTCTTTTAGACCGCCTTAGGGACTGTGTGGGTGTCAGGGGGACCGCCTTGGAGTGGTTCAGGTCCTACCTGTCAGAGAGGTCTTTCTCTGTCAGGCTGGGGGACTCCACTTCGTCCTCCACCCCACTTCATTGTGGGGTCCCCCAGGGATCTATCCTGGGACCTATCCTGTTCGCAGTGTATCTCCTCCCCCTTGGAGAGATTTTTCATAGACATGGCATTTCTTACCATCTCTACGCTGATGACTGCCAGATTTATATGCCATTGTCTAAGGAGAGCCACTGCCCCCTGACACCCCTATTCGACTGTCTATGTGATGTCAAGGCTTGGTTAGCCCAGAACTTTTTAAAACTCTACGGGGAAAAAACAGAAGTTATGATGTTTGGCAGTGCCCTCATGGACCTGGGACCCCTCACAGAGCATGCGCGTCTTAAAGTCACCAGCCTTGGCATCACCATAGACAGCGATTTTAAATTTGATAAACAGATTAATAGTGTTTTAAAATCTTGTTTTTATCATCTTCGTCTTTTATCAAAAGTGAAACCGTTTTTATCTTTTAACCTCTTTGAACAGATCGTGCACGCTTTTATTTCAAGTCGACTGGACTACTGCAATGCCCTGTACTCAGGCATCAGCCACAAAGCCCTTTCTCGTTTGCAGTTAGTCCAGAACGCCGCGGCACGACTTTTAACAGGGGCCAAAAAGCGGGAACACATTACCCCGATCCTTGCTTCTTTGCACTGGCTTCCTGTGAATTTTCGGATTGATTTTAAGATTTTATTGTTTGTTTTTAAAGCTTTGAATGGACTGGCCCCACAGTACATCAAGGACCTCATCCAAATTTATACTCCAGCGCGTGAATTGAGGTCCGAGGGCCAGCTCCAGCTTGTGGTCCCTAGAGCAAGACTTAAAACAAGGGGGGACAGGGCTTTCTCTGTGGTGGGCCCCAGACTCTGGAACGCCCTCCCCCTCCATGTCCGAAAAGCCCCCACAGTGGAATGTTTTAAGTCTCGTCTCAAGACCCATTTTTATTCCTTGGCTTTTTAACACTGCGTGAGTTTTGTGGTCCTCTGTGTCTTTTATTTATTTTATTTATTTTACTACTTTTTACTGCTTTTATTTTATTTTACTATGTTTATCTGTTTGATTGTATTGTTTTATTTATGGCATCATTTTAGATTTATACACTTATTATTTATTGCTGATTGGTATATGGAATTGTTTGTTTTATTGTTGATTTTATGTACAGCACTTTGGAGACGTTTGTGTTGTTTAAATGTGCTATACAAATAAAGGGGATTGGATTGGATTGGATTAACATCGAGTGAATGAGACGTTTATGTTTAGCAAATGACTCACAGCAGTTTAATGCCCTTTAGGATATTCAGTGGAACTGGTCACACTGTATGAAAGTATCTCTATTTGTTATAGTTCTCCACCCATTCATTCGGCTTCCATTAGTTAACACAAGACAAAAAACAAAACAAAGAGATAAACATATGTCTTGCAACCAGCACTCGACTTGTAACAACGAACATAGCACATTTCATAACACAGGGTAACTCAATGTACTTTACATAAAACATAATTTTAAACATACAATTAAAAGGAAAACCCAATTAAAAAACAAAAGGACAGAAAGAAAAGAAATAGTGAGATTAAAATGGAGCATAAAATAATGATTTGCTTTAAAATGATTGAAAGAACAAACAGTGCAGATAAAATGTTAAAATGTTTTAAAAGGAGCTCATCCATAAGCACATGAAAAGAGAAATGTTTATAACATTCCCATTTGAGGCTGATTTCAGTTCTGCTGGCAGTTTTTTTCCATTTGTTTGCAGCACAACAGCTAAATGCTGCTTCTGTCAGGAATCACAAAATGGCAGGCAAGAACCCAATAGCACGACACAGGGAACAGTTCAGGTGAAGAATAAACGTTTAATACAAGCAGAGGTCAAACCAGGAAGTCAGTCCATGTGGCAAACAAATCCAGAAGGAGCAGGCAAAAGGGAAGGTCCAAAGTCCAAAACAGGCAGGTCAGTACACGAGCAAGCACGATCAGAATCAGGGTAACAGGATGCTGGAGAGCTAGGTTCACACACTAGACAATCTGGCAAAGAACTGAGGGAAATGGACCGGTATATATACTGAGGGACTGATTGGCAGATGAGGAGCAGGTGAGTATGGGGGTGGGGCAGGCCAGGTGAATGAAATCAGCAGGTGACGCAGAGCAGGAGGGAGTGGCCGAGTCTGAAATGATATGAAAGTTAGTGTGGCAAAACAGGAAACAGACAAATGAAAAACTAAAGCCTGGCAGAAGTTGTGACAGAACCCCCTCCTCTAGGGACGGCTCCTGACGTCCCACCGGGCTGGTCAGGATGGTCCCTATGGAAAGCAGAGATGAGGTCAGGGTCCAAGATGTGACGAGCCGGAACCCATGAGCGCTCCTCAGGGCCATAACCCTCCCAATCAACAAGGTATTGAAAACCCCTTCCCCGCCGTCGTGACTTGATGAGGCGATGGACAATGTAAGCAGGGCCCCCGTCAATGAGCAGGGGGGGTGGCGGGGGTCTGGAGGAGGGCTGGAGCTGGCTCTCCTTAACAGGTTTGACCTTGGAGACATGGAAGGTGGGATGAATCCTCATGGAGCGAGGAAGGCGGAGACGGACTGCAGCAGGGTTGATGACCTTAGTGATGGGGAACGGACCCACAAACCTTGGGGCCAACTTCCTAGATTCTACCCGGAGTGGGAGATCCTGTGTGGACAGCCAAACCTTCTGACCAGGAGTGTAGCAGGGTGCAGGGATCCGACGGCGGTTGGCATTCCTCTGGTACCTGCTGGATGAACGCAGGAGAGCAGAACGGGCCCGCCACCAGGTGCGCCGACAGCGCTGGATAAACGCCTGGACAGACGGGACACTGGCCTCTCGCTCCTGCTCCGGGAACAGTGGAGGTTGATATCCCCGGGAGCACTGGAAAGGAGAAAGGCCTGTTGCCGAACTTGGAAGCGTATTTTGAGCATACTCAACCCACAGAAGCTGTTTGGACCAGGAGGACGGTTCCTGGGACGCGATGCAATGCAGGGCAGTCTCCATTTCCTGGTTCATCCGTTCAGTCTGTCCGTTGGATTGAGGATGGAAACCAGAGGATAGGCTGACCGTTGCCCCCAACAGTTGGCAAAACTCTGTCCAGAAATGAGAAGTGAACTGTGGCCCCCGGTCCGAGACAATGTCACAGGGGAGGCCGTGCAGACGGAAAACATGATGCAACATGAGTTCAGCTGTTTCTTTGGCAGATGGTAATTTGGGCAATGGAACAAACTGAGCAGATTTAGAAAACCTGTCCACAATGGTAAGAATGGTGGTGTTACCTTCTGAGGGAGGCAGTCCGGTGACAAAGTCGAGAGAGACGTGGGACCATGGGCGACGAGGAATAGGCAGTGGCTGAAGAAGGCCAGAAGGGGCATGGCGAGCAGTCTTGTTCTGAGAGCAAATCTGACAAGCAGCGATAAACTCCTTGGTGTCCTCTTCAATGGAAGCCCACCAGAAACGTTGCTTCAGCAGAGCTAGGGTGCACCTAACCCCCGGGTGACAGGCAAGGCGAGAGGAATGTCCCCACTGGAGGACCTGAGAGCGGAGATTCACAGGCACATACAGACGATTATCAGGGCAAGCACTGGGAGCCGGGTGGTTGGCCTGAGACTGTTTTACCTTATCCACAATGTCCCAGGTAACCGCACCGATGACCACCTTAGTGGGGAGGATATTCTCAGGTTGTGTGGGACGGTTGTCAGACTGGAACTGACGGGACAGGGCATCTGGTTTGACGTTCCTTGTACCTGGGCGATAAGACAGGGTAAAATCAAAACGATTAAAGAATAATGCCCACCTGGCCTGACAGGAGTTCAACCGTTTGGCTGACCGGATGTACTCCAGGTTTTTGTGGTCTGTCCACACCACAAACGGATGCTTTGCCCCCTCTAACCAGTGCCTCCACTCCTCAAGAGCCATCTTGACAGCCAATAACTCCCGGTTTCCAACGTCGTAATTTCTTTCTGCTGGGGACAACTTGCGGGAGAAAAAGGCACATGGATGTAATTTTTGATCCTCTGCTGACCGCTGAGACAGGACTGCCCCCACCCCGGAGTCTGACGCATCCACTTCCACAACAAACTGGCATTCTGGGTCTGGAAGGATGAGAATGGGAGCAGAAGAGAACCGTGATTTTAACTCTTTGAACCTCCTTTCTGCAGCAGGGGACCACTGGAAGGCCACCTTCTGGGAGGTGAGGGCTGTCAGGGGAGCTGCCACAGAACTGTAGTTACGGATAAACCTACGGTAGAAATTGGCAAACCCGAGGAACTGTTGAAGTTTCTTCCGAGTGGTGGGAACTGCCCAATCCACCACAGCTTTGACTTTGGTGGGATCCATGTGAATACGTCCGACTGAAATGATGTATCCCAAGAACGACACCTCAGTGGCATGGAACTCAGACTTCTCCGCCTTCACGAACAGCTGGTTCTCTAGGAGTCTCTGGAGAACACTGCGGACATGCTGCACATGTTCCTGTTCAGACTTGGAGAAGATGAGGATATCGTCAAGATATACAAACACAAACACGTTGAGAAAATCCCGGAGCACATCATTGACTAAGGCTTGGAATATGGCAGGAGCATTAGTGAGTCCGAACGGCATAACCAGGTACTCATAGTGGCCCCTAGGGGTGTTGAATGCTGTTTTCCACTCATCCCCCTCCCGGATGCGAACAAGGTGATAGGCATTCCTGAGATCAAGCTTGGTAAACACAGAAGCCCCTTGCAACAGTTCAAATGCAGAAGAGATGAGTGGGAGGGGGTACCTGTTTTTAATGGTGACGTCATTCAGACCGCGGTAATCGATGCAGGGTCGGAGGGTTTTGTCCTTCTTATCCACAAAGAAAAATCCAGCTCCAGCAGGAGATGAAGAGGGACGGATGATGCCTGCTGCCAGTGAGTTGTTAATGTATTCATTCATGGCCTTAGTTTCAGGGGCTGACAGAGAAAAGAGTCTCCCCCTCGGCGGAGATGTGCCAGGGAGGAGGTCAATGGCACAATCGTACGGGCGGTGTGGGGGAAGCGAGGTGGCCCGTACCTTGTTAAACACCTCCTTTAAGTCATCATACTCGGATGGGACACCTGAGAGATCTGAGAGCTCATTAGAGGGAGAGGTGTTGAAGGCAGGTAACAAAGCAGATTTCAGACAGACCGCATGACAATGTTCACTCCATTGTAGAATGGAACCAGTTCTCCAGTCAATATGTGGATTATGTTTAATTAACCAAGGAAACCCCAGGACGACAGGCTGCTGAGGAGCATTCATCAGGTGAAAGGTAAGTGATTCAGTGTGGTTACCTGATATGCCCAGATGAAGAGGAACAGTGCGGTGGGTTACTGTGCAGAGGAGGCGCCCATCCAGAGCAGTAGCCTTGATAGGCTTGACCAAGGGTTCCTGGTTAATACCCAGCTGCATGGCAAGACCACGATCCAGAAGGTTGGTGTCAGCCCCAGAGTCAATGAGGACAGAGACAGTGTGTGATTGTCCATTACAGTTGAGCTGGGCTTGAAGTAGTGAACGAGAGGGCATTTCAGAGGTCATGATATGGCTCACCAGCGCCCTCTGGATTCCTGGTGAGCCCGGTCTTTTACTGGACAGGAAGACACGTAATGACCTCCCTGCCCACAGTACATGCAGCAGTTCTCCCTTTGGCGCCGCTGTCGTTCAGCAGCTGACAGCCTGGTCCGGCCAAGTTGCATGGGCTCAACCGTGTCTCTAGGGGCAGCGGCGGAAGGAGAAAACATAGAAGTGGAAGGTGACGCTGGAGGACGTGGAAGACTCTGGGGAGTACTGGTAAGCGCTTTCTCTCGTCTCCTATCCTGGAGACGTCCATCGATGCGGATGGCCGTGGCAACGAGAGCGTCTAAATCTGTCGGAGGGTCCCGAGCCGCCAGCTCATCCTTGATGCAATCAGAAAGGCCGTTGTAGAAAGCATCAGTCAGGGAGGAAGCGTTCCAGTCGCTCTCCGCAGCAAGTGTCCGGAACTCAATGGAATAATCAGTCACTCTCCGGCTCCCCTGAACCAGGTTTAATAGTCCACGAGCAGCCTCTCGACCAGGGGTAGCATGATCAAACACCTTCCGAAGACCCTCAGAGAAGGTAGTCACAGAAGAACAAAAAGCCGACTGCTTCTCCCACTCAGCGGTGCCCCAGTCCCGAGCCCGCCCAGTAAGCTGGGTGATCATGAAAGCCACTCTTGACCTCTCAGTGGGATATGTGAGAGGCTGAAGCTCAAAAGTCAAGTTGCACAAAGTCAGAAAAGAGCGGCAGGTACCTGGAGCTCCAGAAAAGCGCTCCAGAGCACTTAATCGAGGTTCTGGACCCAGGACAGTGGGAACAGAAGGACTGGTGGGAGGTGAAACCGCTGGCGTTTGACTGGCCTGCATGAGCTGCTGTAGCCGATCGTTTAGAGTCTCCAAATGTTGGTTGTGGCGTGCAGAAGATTCCCGGAAAGCCACCTCCATAGCGGTGAATTGTTTCTCATGATGGTGTAGAGCAGCAGCTTGTGCTGCCATTTCCTGCTTGATTTTCTCAACGTCGGCTGGGTTCATTTCAGGCCAGATTGTAATGTCAGGAATCACAAAATGGCAGGCAAGAACCCAATAGCACGACACAGGGAACAGTTCAGGTGAAGAATAAACGTTTAATACAAGCAGAGGTCAAACCAGGAAGTCAGTCCATGTGGCAAACAAATCCAGAAGGAGCAGGCAAAAGGGAAGGTCCAAAGTCCAAAACAGGCAGGTCAGTACATGAGCAAGCACGATCAGAATCAGGGTAACAGGATGCTGGAGAGCTAGGTTCACACACTAGACAATCTGGCAAAGAACTGAGGGAAATGGACCGGTATATATACTGAGGGACTGATTGGCAGATGAGGAGCAGGTGAGTATGGGGGTGGGGCAGGCCAGGTGAATGAAATCAGCAGGTGACGCAGAGCAGGAGGGAGTGGCCGAGTCTGAAATGATATGAAAGTTAGTGTGGCAAAACAGGAAACAGACAAATGAAAAACTAAAGCCTGGCAGAAGTTGTGACAGCTTCACCATGTTTAGTTAGAAAAGTAAGCTAGAGCTAAAAATAATGTAGCCTGGCTAACACCAGACCAAATCTCATTGGAGATTAGGTCTGGACACCTTCAATGCTTTTCTCCGTAGAGGAGGTGTGGTTTACGATCCTCCGGAGCCGTTTATTGGACGCTTAGAATGTCTATCAAAGCGTCTGTAGGTAGCTCTTAGCCAATCAGATCAGTTATACCAGATGACGTAGTAGAGCAACAGAGATGGATGTTTGTTGTGTGTGTGTCTGTGAGAGAGTGTTGCTGCTGCTTTGCTTCTCCAGTTCTCGCTTTCTGCAAGATTATTTATTTTCACGCTTTATTCCCCCTCATGTCATTCAGCCACACACATCCACTGATTTTATGGGCAATAAACAAGCTGCTGCGGGTCTCTGGGGGCTCCGCTGTCCCCCGGCTCGGAGCCAGATCACCGGCGGTGACCGGTGGTCTCGCCGGCTCGGCGCAACGAGCCGCAGAAACCGCCCGTGCGGCGCTAATAGCCCCGCTACCGGTGATCTGGCTACCAGCCGGGGGACAGCGGAGCCCCCAGAGACCTTTCGCCTTTCAACTTTCGCTCTAAACTATTTAAAACACCGTCTACAGCTAAAGAGAGTTTCGCGTCTGCAGCAGCCATGTTGGATCCGGAAAGCTTCCAAGTGCCGAGTAGTACGCGTCATCGTCTCACCGTCCCTCCCCGCTCTGTGATTGGATCCCTAAAACAGGGCTAGCAAAATCGCCTAGTTTCCAGACTGGCTGGAGGTTCGAAATCAAATTCGAGCGCGCAAGGCAGTCTGGGTATACCCAGGCTAAAAATAATGCATATCCATTTCAGATATAGAGCTAACTAAAAGTGATCAGGGCTGGAAAGTAACAGAATACTTACATATACTAAAATAGAAGTTACAGTTACATTTTATATTGGTGGTAATCTGAAAACAGTTCAGATTACAGTTCACTGGAAGGGATTATTTTATTCCCTCCACCAAGGAGGTTTTGTTTTTGAGTCAGTTTATTTGTTGGTGATGCATGTAATAACTGCTATACTGAACACAAAGCACATTCAGGCCTAATAATTAAAGGGACTACAGATGAAATTTAGCTCATAGCTAATTCTGGTACGGCTGAGAGCCATGCACTGTCCCTGTTAAATAAACAAATAAATAAATTGATCATTTTCAAGCATCTATAGCAGAGCGGCATCAGCAGCTGTGTTTGTTTTCCAAGACAGAGAGAGCACGTTGGTTACGAAGCTGTCCTTGCGCCTTTATGTACACTTGTTATATTCTGTGTGAATACAACATATGTCGACTTGTGGCCTGTTTGTGTTTGTGTCTGTGTGCGTGCGTCGAGGGAACGGACCACAGCAGCGTGAGGCCTCCGGGCCGCCGGTGGTTCTCACAGACCCACAGAGTGACTCTCTGACAGGGATCGTGAGAACCTGAGTGGCAGGGGTCCTCGTGGTTAAGAGGAATTCGACACAACTTTTAAAGAGAAGAAAAACAGCGGTGTTCAGAGATAAAAACAGCAGCAAGAGGAAGGCATTTGGCAACGCTGCTCAGAAAACTATTTTTGGATCAGGTAAAGGTTGAAAAAGCTGCAACAGACACATTTTTTGACGGCTTCGTAAAGAGAATCAGATAGGTCATTATATTGAAACAATCAGCAATATAATCGCACTGAAATACGTTTTAAACCAGCACTGAAGCCAGCAGGACATCTGTATTTCTCTTTTCCCACACCTGTCTTCTTTCTCTCATCTCTGCTCTCTTTCTCTCTGTTCATCAAAAGATACCATCTCCTCTCCCTCTTTCTCCCCCCGTCCTTCATCTCTAACTGCTGCTTCCCTCATGTCACTGTGAGGCTGAGTGATTATTTATGGGCTGGTGAATGGAGAGAGATAGTATGAGACCCGGAGCTTGGCCTCTACCCTTCCAGTGTCTGCTACCCCTAAATCACCACTGAGCCTGGCTTACTTTCACATTAATGGTTTGTTCGTGTGTGTGTGTGTGTGTGAGAGAGAGAGAGAGAGAGAGAGAGAGACAGGCAGAAAAAGAACAAAACTTGTAGCCACTGTGGACGCTACACGTTGGTTAAGTTTGATGTTTTGACTTTATACTCTACCGCTCAAAAGTTTGGGGTCACTTAGAAATATCCATATTTTTTAAAGAAAAGCACACTTTTAAATTAAAATAACAAACATACAATCCAGACACAATTAATGTGGTAGATGACTATTAAAGCTGGAAATGGCTGATTTTCTTGAGAAATATCTATTATATATCGTCAGCAACCATCACTCCTGTGTTCCAGTGGCACATTGTGTTAATCCACGTTTATAGTGTTGAAAGGCTCATTGATCATTAAAACACCTGAGCATTATATTAGCACAGCTGAAAACTGTTTTGTGCTGATTTTAGAAGCAGTAAAACGATCCTTCCTCAGGCTGGTTGAGTATCTAGAGGTAAAATTGAAGATCTGTACAGGTTAAAATTATTATTTCTACCCTTGTCAATGTCTTTACTATATTTTAGATTCATTTTGTAACTCGTTTCATGAATAAAACAGTTTGTTTTAGTCAGAACGTCAGAAGAAAAATAGTTTCCATCTCACGTTTAGTGCGTTAACTTTTTCTCAAAAAAAGACAAAAACTAACCTAAGTGAGCGTAAAAAATTTGGTGCACATTTTCAATTTTTTTTTCCTTTTTTTTTATTTAGTTGGTTTTTCAGACATTTTCACTGAAAACAGCTGCCTACTGGCATTACAACCAAGTTGATCAGAGCAGTGACTGATCAAAAAAAACAACAACAACCAGTGAGCTGAAAGATCCCAAAAAAATGTTTAATTATTGACATTGCAGCCTAATAGATACAAAGTGTGTTTTTCCCCTTATTGTAAAGGTAACTCATAAGTAAAATGAGCTGTTTCAGTGTCTAGTTCCCATAGAAACCTGCCCTCTTTTGGGCACGAGTGTAGTTGAAGAACACTGTTCCTGTCTTCTGTGTGTGTGTGTGTGTGTGTGTGTGTGTCTCTCTGTGTCTGTGTGTGTGTGTGTGTGTGTGCGTGCGTCTGCGTGCGCGTGTGTGTGTCTGTTTGTGTGTCTGTTTGTGTGTCTGCGTGCGTCTGTGTGTGTGTGTGTGTGTGTGTGTGTGTGTGTGACATTGACATTGCAGCTTAATAGATACAAAGTGTGTTTTCCCCCTTATTGTAAAGGTAACTCATCAGTAAAATGAGCGTGTGTCTGTGTGTGCGTGCATGTGCCTCTGTGTGTTTGTGTTTGTGTGTGTGTCTGTGTGTGTGTGTGTCTGTGTGTGTGTGTGTGTGTGTGTGTGTCTGTGGTGAAAACAGGACCAGCTGAAGTTTATGACCCTGCAGAGCTCTCTGTTTTCTCAGGGTGACAGAAAGGGCAGCCGGTCTGCAGGGGGCAGAGGGGGGAGGTTACATTACAGCAACACCTGGTCTGCCAGTAAAGCTGGAGAATATTGGAGGCCGGATGGTAGAATTTTTAATCATAATTTGGATATCAAATCTAAAACAAAATTTACCTGCAGGTGTCACTGTCAGTGAATGGATATTTTTATCTTGATAATGACACAAGAAACCGTATCAAGAAACATTCTTTTACCTTTCTTAAAGTCCTCTGACGTTTCACAACAACTGTTTTTTCCCGTTATCTGGAGTCTGGTTTGCTTTGGACTTTTGTGTCAGATCTTTATCACATATTTCCAATCCTCCTGTTCAAAATCAGCTAGAAAAGAATATAAATCATAGCCCATCTCATCTCATCAACCTGCTAAACACACACTGATACGGCATACAATAAATAATACAGGAATCCATCAACTCAATCCTGTCTGAGAGCATCAAAGGAAGAGAAGATGAGCAATTTCCTCTGTCGTTGCATGCATCTGTGTGTGTGTGTGTGTGTGTGTGTGTGTGTGTGTGTGTGTGTGTGTGTGTGTATGTGTGTGTCTGCAAATTGGAGTCTGTGTAATTTATGTGAGGGTTTTGTTTTGATACCTGAATAAACAAGACAATGAATGGGTCTAGTATCACAGAGACACCCAAACAAACTGTCTGGTGGGCACAGACAGGAAGTGGAGGAGGAAATATATATGTCTGAAAAACAGAATAAATGATCATTGTGCTGACACAAAGCACTCTACTCCAAACTGTGCATTAAATACACACTGTACTACATCAATGCCAGGATTCCCATGAAACGATATTTACTTGCCAGGTGTAAAATTGTACTGCTTGCACAGTGAATACTGCCAACGTTGATTTATGCTGCGATGCCATCTTCTAAAGGAGGACATTAGATGGCAGCAAAGAACAATAAATAATGTTTGGATCCAGGGTTTGTGTCTTCAGCATGCATGTGATTTATGCAGGCTGCAGTAAGCAGGAAAAAGGAGAGCAGGGCCTTTGACTTTAGGGATCCTCCTATATCTGACAGAGGGAGAACAGATCATAGACAGCTGGAGGGGAATGAGAACACATGAGACGGGATAAGACTGTTCAGGGACAGTAAGCTAAGCTAACATCACTGAACACGTTGTGCTTCTTTTTTCTAGGTTTAAGTCTATAGGCTATTCACACCAAATGTGGCTGAAACGCGACTAATAGTCAGTGGTGGAAAAAGTATTCAGATCCCTTATTAAAGTAAAAGTACTAATACCACCCTGTGAAATGACTCCAAGTAAAAGTCATGCATTCAAAACTTACTTAAGTAGAAAAGTATCAGCATCAAAATGTATCAAGTAGTAATGCAGAATGGACCCATCAGATTGTTATATATATTCTAAATATATGAGATATTAGATTTTTATTGATGCATTTATGTAAGCAGAGTTTTAATTGTCTCAAGGTAGGGCTCATTGAAACTACTTAATATACTTTTATGAGATTTCATTTTAAAAAAGAAAATGTTTTTCATGTTAAATCTTGACCTGAAAAGAAACTACAGCTGACAGCTAAATGTAGTGGAGTAAAAAGTACAATATTCGCCTCAAAATGTAGTGAAGTATAAGTTTAAAGTTACATAAAGTGGAAATACTCAAGTAAAGTACAAGTACCTCAAAATTGTACTTAAGTATAGTTGAGTAAATGTACTTAGTTAAGTTCTACCACTGCTAATAGTGCATGGTGGCTGGACAGAGCCATGTTCTGTTTGGAAACAAATAACAAGGAAAAGAAAAGTGCACTATAGGTGTTTTCTTACACAGTGGTGGAGTGTAACTAAGTACATTTACTCAAGTACTGTACTGTTGGTTTGAATGTGTGGTAACTTGAAACTGTATTTTTGGGGGGAATGTCACCACAGACACACAGTTTGTAACACTGATACACATATATACAATTTGCAATACCTCAGTAATCAGTGGGCCACAGGCTCAATCACCATTGTGTGTAACTTAAGAGGTATTTATTCAAATTACTTCTTTAAGAATATTACTTTAAAGTATCAGTAGTTAATATCACTGTGCAGCAACATTGTCCCTGTTAGTGTATCACTTTTAGATATGATCACTGGTGCATTAATGTTGCATTTTACTGCTGTATATGTTTGTGGTTGAATAGTTAATTTAGTTTGAGAAGTAGGGGAAGTACCTTGAATGTGTTCTTGAATAACGTCTTGCTTTGAGTTACATTCCACCACTGCACTCAAGACAAAGCCAGGCAACCAACTTAGTGAAAAGGTGATATTAAAAAAATATATAAACACACACTGATACAACAGCAGACAACTTTTAATGACGCTGATACAGAATTATAAGGGGCCGTATTGGCCATAACTCATTCTTCCCTCTCACATACACAAACAACACCTTCACAAAAATTAGATATTATTTTGTGAATGTGAGAGGATATGATAATTATATAATATAATGATATGATAATGTAATATTTCCAATAATATATCAATACAACTACCTGCTACAGCCCGACAGGCATCAGTTGATGCATCAGAATAATACAGAGAAGCCCAACAGAAAGCTATTAGAAAATATCATGTTGTCCTTTGTTGTTCCTTTTATCATTTTATGCAGTGTGCAATCAGAGAAGTTTGCATAGCTGTGTTCAATGATTGTAGATTTTATCTGCTGTTAGCCTGCCCTCTTCTGGAATGAGGTTCAACTACAACTGTACAGAGGCTTATTCAGCAGCTGAGTAAGGAGGACAAAGGAAGTCTGTACTGTTAAAATAATTGATTATTTTCTATATTGGTAAATGGTTTTATGCTTTATTTCTGCTTCTCCGTGGTCTGTCTCTGTTCTCTGTGAGTAACGCAGGTCACTATCAAAGGTCAAACCTTGACTGTAATAAATATCTCTATGCATTTATATTAAGTCAGACAATATGATTTGATACATTGATTGTGTTTGTGTGTTAATATTGATGTAGAAAACTATGATTACTTTAATTACATATATTCCATTTGCTTAAACTGATTAAGATTCTATAAATCACAAAGAATGACATCCAGATATATTGGTGCACAGTTTTTGCTGTGTGTGTACGTGCATTTGTGAGTGTGTGTGTGTGTGTATGTGTGTCTGGAGAGGGGAGACCACAGAAGGCCGAATGAAAATCCCGTGTGAGAATCTCTGTAAGTCATAACAAGGAAAAATGTTTGTGCTAACAAGTTTGTTAGTAGGTCAAGGCAAGGCCTGGTTTCGGCAGCAAGCAACCAGGTGGCATGACGTGCCGTTGTATGCATTAAAACTGGCGAATGAGCGGATCAAGAAGGCGGGACTTCCTGGAAGAAATCGACCAGCATGTTTTGTAAACAAATGTTAGTATTTTAATGGGTTCCAGGGAGGGAGTCGTGGTTCAGACTTCACGAACTGAAACACGTCTGTTTGTATTCAGGGACATGAGTTCATTTTGAACCCGGAGATCTCTGTAAAGTGCACATTTTTTGACGTATTGTAATAAAACTTTTGTTAAACTGAGAAACTTGGACGTTCTCCAGCTCTTCATTTCCCCATCAAAGAATGCGCAGAAAAATGGTGAGGTTTTTTCTGTTGGTGACAGATTTTTTCTGTCGGTGACAGATTATCAATTTTCAAGGTTTCGTCATGCAATTTTTCTAACAGTACCAGCACCAAAAAGTATTAATTTTGTTTTTTAAAACCTGATAAACCTTCACTATTTCACTGATGGCTTTCTGGTCATCTGCCAGTAAAGTGTAATGTCCTTCATGCTTGATGTTGTGGTGGCGATCAATTTTGAAAGTTGCCAGCTGCTGAGAGGATGAGGTGGGTATACAAGAAACATCGTCTTTTCAGGATGGTCGGTGGGGGAAATGGACAGGCGTTTTAGGCACATACCCAAGTAGGCGTCTTCTATAAAGATAGGTTTAATCTGAGGAGCGACTGTCAGGATCTTTGCAGGCAGGTCCATGGACATGACGTAGGCCAGGCCCTCAGCATATGGGGGGTACTCTGGCTTAGAAAACACATCTCTCGGCATGTAGAACTTGTTATTTGTGTCCCTCATAGTTGGGCTGTGCCACAACACTGAACCTGTCGAGAAGTTTTGTTTGGGCGTCCCAGGCTTCAGCAACAGTTTAACCAAATTCTGGACATGCAGAAAGATATCATCGTCGACTTTTGTGGCATAGGAAACTTTGCCACAGTTTGCAGCCAGCCACTCCAACATCATCATAGTCTTGATGGTCAGGTTGCGGTAGCTGTCCTGGAAGTTAGCCTGGATCATGTCATGGTACTCAAGGTTCTCCACTTCAAGCTTCACCTGCAGTTTATCAGCATGAGCTCCCCCTGGTAGGCCCAGTACGAAGACAGTCTCAACCAGCTTACCCAGAACCAGCTTCTCACTTCCCCATGTCTTCCGGATGATGTCCCGAGCTTCCACATTATGGGGTGCAACTGGAACCATCAGAACCAGGAAAGGAGTCGTGGACTTACACGTTGGTGTGTCGTCCATGATGAACTTGTAGTTTCGTGGATAGGCCACATGATACGGCCCAGGATCCTCCCATTGTACTTCAGTTTCCCTGCTCATCGAGTCATCCCAGTCAATGTTGATGTACATGAAGAAGAGTGTTGCAGCTCCCAGGATCCAGACAAAGATGATTTTGAAGCGTCTCCTGCGGTTCTCCATTGGAACTACACAGAGAAGAGACTCTTGTTATGACATGATAGCAGAGTTTTTCTTAACAAATATAATTCTGTTAAAACAGCAACACAATTCAACAATCTATCATTGCTTTTTTGTCAGCACAACTTCATCTATATGATCTGACCATTATTTTTTTCACTTTAACCCATTTTATTAACATATTGGACACTATATTTTAGCAATATCCTTCTGAGAATAATCACACTTCAATTTCAAATCTAGCCTGAAGCGAAGAAAGTAAAATGGTGCCATACTGTTAACTTTAAGAAAGTAGCTTTGTCCTGTAGCCGACAACTTCTTTCATGTTGTCATTTGTGTTGACTCTTTCATTTCAGTGACAACAACAAAAAGGACTGAAGTGAGTAAGAACAAAAATTCCACCTCTACTTTCAAAAGGAAAGTGATGTAATGCTGTTTTAAGAAATGCTTTAAACCTTAAAGAGTCTGAAGATAATACTTTTTGATGAGATGGACATTTTTATTCTGTTATTTTAACTTTTGAAAAGTGGTGACAACTTATGTTGTCTGAACTTTGTCACTGGTAGATCAGGGCCAAAAGGTCCAACTCTGATTGGTCCATCACCATTTTATCAATTATCTTCCATCGTCTATCAACAACCCTTACCCTTGAATAGTTATAACAGTTTAGTTCAGTAGGTAATAGGGTTGTCAAAAGTATCGATACTCAAAAAAGTATCGATACTCAAAAGAGTATCGATACTAAAACGTTGTATCCAGATATGAGACTCATTTTCAAAAGTATCGATACCCCCCGTCCCCCTCCCGACGCTGCGTCCTTCTCTCTCTCAGCCTGCACACACACACACACACACACACACACACACACACAGCAGCAGGCCCCTCCCCCTCACCGTGATGTGCACAAGCAGTACTTAAAACTTGGTGAAACATCTTAAGGACCGACACCCTTTACGGCCTTTACAGTGAATTTCGACAGGTTAGTGTCTTTCGTTTCAAACTGACCTATTACTGATGTTATCGTGGCCGGTGGCTCACATTAATGTTGGCCATGTTATTATTAGCCATTAGCCGCAGCTAGCAATTAAAGGCTGACGTCACGTTAATGAGCAATGTAAATAAATAAGTCAGGCACGTAGTATGCCCATATTACGTTAATTGACATAGTGTCAGTATACATAAGCATAGAGTTAAAAAGTTTACATAAATGTTGGTGACTGAAAAGTGTTATTTTCTGTCTTGAAGTCCCGGAATGAAGCAGAGAAAAGTCGACCTGCAACCAAACAGCAACACACACAGCGACTCTACCTCTTTTTTTATCAAGCTTTCCTAATATTGTGCACAGCATACAACCTCAAAATATTGTTCTAATTGTTATTGTTTATTGTATTTATTTATTTATTGCACTACCTCAAACCTGAAGCTTGTTATCATAGTTGCAGTTTCTTTTTGCACAACTGTTTTTTATTGTAAATATTTAACCTGTGCTTCTGTTAATTTTAAAATGTTGCATTTTTCTTGTTAACGAAAATATTTCTGTTAAACTTTGTTTTTATCCTGGTGGTATCAAAAATGGTATTGAGTATTGAATATTTTCCTTAGTATCGGTATCGAGTTGAAAATTTTAGTATTGTGACAACCCTAGTAGGTAATAGGGTGTGACTATACTCTCAGCTCACGAGACACGATATAGGGTTCACGAGAACGACACGAGACGAGATTTGACTGGACCAACAGACTTTTATTTCACCGAGTTGCACATGCATTTTGAAATGTTTTATTACAACTCTTTCCATACATGATGTAAACATGACCTTTTTTCAACTTCTTCTTCCACAAATTGAAACTAAAACTAAAATTTATAAAAGTTAAAATAAAATAAATTAAATATGTCTTTCTTTTTTTCAAGTGCAAACAATATAAGCCATGTTTCCTTTAGGTGGAAGAGTGGCCCCCGGGAAAGTCTCAGGCCACGCCCTCTCAAATGTCCACTCACTCTGAGTGTCTCCATTACAAAAAGGCCCCCAGAGGGATTTAGGAGACCCTGGAGGTGACGTATGTCGCTTAGCAACAGTTTCGACCGTGATCACATAAGCGATGGATTAAACATGGGAGAAGCAACTTTGGCCGCCGCCACTAACTGTGCACAACATCAGCAGCTGATCATAAACAAAGCAGTATGGCTAGTAACTAAAAAATTTCCTCTAGGGAAATTCTGAAAGGGCCACGGGGGCTACTGCCGGTGTGTGTACACTATGATGAGATTCTTCAGAGATTTCAAACTATGCCCTTTAACCTCAAAATGTGTGTGTGTGTGTGTGTGTGTGTATGTGTGTGTGTGTGTGTGTGTGTGTGTAATTAAAATCACATAAAGTTACCTGTGTGTGTGTGTGTGTGTGTGTGTGTGTGTGTGTGTGTGTGTGTGTGTGTGTGTGTGTGTGTGTGTTTGTAATTAAAATCACATAAAGTTACCACGCGCGCTTGAAGCATCTGTATGCATGTGTGAGGAGTGTGCGTGCTTACGCGCATGTGTGTGTGTGTGTATCTGTAACTGTAATCACATCAAAGATCAAAGGCAATCAGATCAAAGCAATCAACAGAATCAACTGACACCTAACAGTTAATGTCCCGGAAAAGAGTGACAGCAGCCAGAGGTGGACAGACTTTCTGGCCCCGAACAGAAAGCATTTTTGGCAAAACCATAATACCTATCATTGATCCGACTTCACTTTGAGCGTCCTGAGTTCTTCCTGAACGTCTACATATGGGTTTTTTTTTCCAGAAAAATGAAAAAATAGCTTTGTTAGAGCGATCTAAAAAAAACTGTTCCACTTCCCTTTTTTCAGAAATCTTCCTGCGTTTTTAATATGGGAGCCAATGAGGCTGTTGGTGCGTGTTGGTGGCACATCTGTGCGTCCTACGCCCAAACTATAACTCTGACAGCTTTACCAGAGGATTGTGAGTGAGAAGACAAATTTTCCTATGTTTCTGTGTATAAATTATTTCTGTAGAGTGGAATTTGCGGCCTGGAGCGTAGTTTTCAAATGTATTTTTTGACAGTTTTTTTCTCTCCCTCTACACTCTGGCGATGATGTCACACACTGTGACACGAACATTCCATGCAGTACACATCCATTATAATCTCAGAATTTCTCCAAAAATTATCATGGTCATTGAACAGGGATTTGTTAAAATAATTGATTATTTTCTATATTGGTAAATGGTTTTATGCTTTATTTCTGCTTCTCCGTGGTCTGTCTCTGTTCTCTGTGAGTAACGCAGGTCACTATCAAAGGTCAAACCTTGACTGTAATAAATATCTCTATGCATTTATATTAAGTCAGACAATATGATTTGATACATTGATTGTGTTTGTGTGTTAATATTGATGTAGAAAACTATGATTACTTTAATTACATATATTCCATTTGCTTAAACTGATTAAGATTCTATAAATCACAAAGAATGACATCCAGATATATTGATACACAGTTTTTGCTGTGTGTGTATGTGCGTTTGTGAGTGTGAGTGTGTGTGTATGTGTATTTGTGAGTGTGTGTGTGTATATGTGTGTCTGGAGAGGGGAGACCACAGAAGGCCGAATGAAAATCCCGTGTGAGAATCTCTGTAAGTCATAACAAGGAAAAATGTTTGTGCTAACAAGTTTGTTAGCAGGCCATAAGGCCTTGTCCTGGGTAGCAGGGATTGTTTTGCCCAGGTGGCCTGATGTGTGACGGTATGAAAGAAGATTGGCGAATCAGCGGAGGGGGAAGGCGGGACTTCCTGGAAGAAATCGACCAGCATGTTTTGTAAACAAATGTTAGTATTTTAATGGGTTCCAGGGAGGGAGTCGTGGTTCAGACTTCACGAACTGAAACACGTCTGTTTGTATTCAGGGACATGAGTTAAGGTTGAACCCAGAGATCTCTGTAAAGTGCACATTTTTTGACGTATTGTAATAAAACTTTTGTTAAACTGAGAAACTTGGACGTTCTCCAGCTCTTCATTTCCCCATCAAAGAATGCGCAGAAAAATGGTGAGGTTTTTTCTGTTGGTGACAGATTTTTTCTGTCGGTGACAGATGATCAATTTTCAAGGTTTCCTCATGCAATTTTTCTAACAGATTGATAAAAAATCTATATGACCTATCGAAACGTGGATTAATACACCGATACACAAGACTTGTGTCTACTGTTTAAAGTTTAAATGGAGTCTCTAGGTTAAATTATGCCGGAGAAGTAGACGTTTGAACCAATTATTGTTCTTTTTCGCTCATTTTTTTTCGGCCGTCCCATTCATTTCAATGCAAAATTTTGGGCAGTTTTTCACGACTTACGTCGCAAAAAATTCTTATTCTGTAGAGAAAAGTAATAGCACACCGATCCCGATCAAACCGCACGTTTTGATATGTAATTTGTCCTGCAACTCTTCAAGTTGTAGGACTAGTAGCGGGACGAAATTGCGTTCGGAAGAGGAAGAAGAAAAAATCCACAGTATAACAGTAGTGCTATTGCTGTATGGGACCAGTGCTTGGTGCGATTGCCCCGAGGCCCTAATTATTAAGCACAGCAATTTTGGTGGTTGTATGTCAGCCACTGTATGTGCAAAATTCACCCTGCTCTAAAGCTTGACTGACAGCATTCCTGGGGGTAGGGGGCTGATCCCAATTGAAACCAACAGACTTCAAGAAGATTCCTGATGGCAGGAAGCTTGACTCAATGGTCAAGAACCCGAAAATCCTGCTGCTGGAGGGCTCCATCGAGTATCTGTACCGCGATGAGTACAAGTTATCCTGCATCAACCCCATCGTGCTGCAGGAACAAGAGTTTCTGACTCCTTCTCTAGTCTCACATGATACCAGTTTCTTTATTGTAGCCTTAAAACAGAGTCCCAAATCTGCCAAGGACGCCACCTTGGCAGATTTCCTGCCAGATCTCAGATTCCTCACCTTATAGGTTTGTGAAAACTCTTATAGAATGGATTTTTTTTTTTTTTTTTTTTACATGCTGGGAGTTCTGAACAGGCCTATCTGGTTTTCTGTTAAGTTGTCGTGTCCCTGGGCTTCTTTGTCTCTGAATGACTTATCTGTTATTATATGAATAATATATATGTACTAATAGCTATTAACGACATCGTTTAAAACCTTGAAAAAGTGTTTTTTTATTATATATAGTAAAATTATATAGCAAATGGAAGGGTTACCCCTTCAATGCGGGATTAAAGCCAAAAATGTCAACAAAACTGAAGACAGTGGCCCAAGCTGCACACAGCACAGCATGATTTATAACAATGTCATCAGCAGTGTTGGCAACATAGTTTGCTAAATGTAGGCTACTTAAAGTATAAAATGTCAAATATTCATTATGTCTGTTTAAAATGCTACAGAATATTATTTATGTTTTAATTACAACTGAATATATATGGCCCAATTTAAAATTGCGGGTACATTTGAAGTTAAGACAAAATAAGATTTTTTTTTTTTTTTTTTCCATAAAACCTTTTTAATTCACATAGAGAATACTTTAAATTTAACACTTCCAGCATTTGCCAAGCTTAAACATGTAAGATTTAAACAAATTTAATCTGAAAATCATCGTAGTAACAGTAAAATCAGTCAACTCTGTTTGCAGACAAATTAGGGTAAATATGTATAGTACTCAAATGTAATACAGTTTAAAACCATGTCTTTCCTAAGAGAACTTTTGTCTTTATATCCACTAATTCAACTTTAAATTTTCTAAGATAAAGATTTTTTTTTTCAGGAGTAAAATCATTGACACATTTAATTGGAAAGTTGCCAAGACAGTTTGGATTTTCTCTAAATATTGCTCCAAAAATGAATGAAATGCTTTGAAATTTCATGTATAGTGAGAATGTTAGTTATGACACAGCTTCTGGTTAATTTGTCAACAATAAAACATATTTAATTAGAATTTTTTTAAACAAAACTGTGTGAAACAGAGTTGACATGAGTAACAGAGTTGACAATGCGTAAAAGGCCAAAAACAGTAACTCTGTTATCATTAAAATTTTGAAACATGTAACAGAGTTGACGATAACAGAGTTGACATTTTCCACCATTTTGTGCTTTAACTCCACGTGCTAGCTTAAAACCAGATACCACATGTCATGAATAAAACCATACTTTTATGAATTTTCATCATATAATTGTTTTTTGTTTTTTTTTAAATAACAGATTCACTAGAATATCATAGTAACAGAATTGCCATATAATTAATCTACTGTTGGTGTTTTCTCTACATTTTGTACAAATTAATGAGAGAGAAAGTTTAACATTCCATAGTTCCCCCCAAATCTTTTCTGCAAGAGGAAGTGACATCACTGGGTGCAGGACACATGTTTTTTATTTGAATGCTGTAGGGTTTTTTTTATGTGGTTTTATAACAGAGATACCAGAGTTGACCGGATCATAGGGACAGATAAAAAATATATATATTTTTAATGTTGAAATCCCATGTACTACAGAAAATAAATACTCTGCGCAACTGTAAGTATAAGTATTTATAGAATTAGCACAAAAAAACTGCTAATTTTAATGAATTATTTTATGTTAATTCAATATGAACATGTGAATCAAAAGCTGAAGACAGCCAATAATTGGTGGGTGGGAATCATTTAATGATTTAATTTAATATTTTACATATAAATTGTGCCTAAAATACACACCAAACCTCATTATTGGTGATCATTCAATATAATTAGCAATATTATTTAAAACAGATCCAGTAAATACTTTTTTAGGGGGAAATAATCAAAGGTTTTTCTGGGAGACACGAAATGTACCCGCAATTCTGAAATCACCCATATAAGAGCGTTTTAATGTCAATGCCAATTACTTTGTATACTAGTGGGTGGGTATTTCTGGTTGCATCATATTATATTTTTAATGCAAAGGGTAACTTAGTGTCAAAGACATGTGAATATGTAAATAGTGGGCTGTAATATTTCCCTGTGAAATGAATTGGGTATAAAGTGACATAAACTGAAGTACAGGAAGTAATCTAGTAAAACTTCTTATTAGTTATCGGTTTATGGTTGATTTGAAGCTTTGCGGTCTATTATTGGCTTGTAACACAAGTAACTGTGCGATTGTCTTGTTTTTATATTTTTTACCTGCTATTAAGTTGTCCCACTGATGTCCACTATCTGCCGGGAAAGATAAAAAAGTTTTTAAAAAATCTGATATTTTCCTTAAAATTTGCATATTCGTCGTAAATTCGTCAAAACTGCTGTTGGCAAAGGAGGGATGGGATGTTTTTGTCATTGTTGGTGGTTGTATGTCAGCCATTGTATATGCAGAACTCCCCCTGAAGCCATGCTCCAAAACTTGACTGACTGCATATCTGGGTGAGGGGGCTGCTCCCTATTGATAAAAACTAATTTATTCAGTTTTCTAGTCTCACATGATACCACTGTCTTTATTGTAGCCTTAAAACAGAGTCTGAAACCTGACAAGGACACCAGCATCTTGTCGTAAAAGAGGTTCATGTGTTCACCTCATAGGTTTGTAAGAGACCCCCCTTTAATACAATGGATTTTTTTTACATGCTGGGAATTCTGAACAGGTCTTTCTGGTTTTCTGTTAAGTTGTCGTGTCGCTGGGCTTCTCTGTCTGTGAATGACTTATCTGTTATTATATAAATAATAGGCTATATATGTACTTATGGATATCCACTACAACTATTAAGACCTTAAAAATATCATCATATAGCAAACGTAAGGGTTACCACTTAAATGCAGAATTAAAGCTAAAAATTTCAATGAAACTGAAGACAGTGTCCCAAGCTGCACACAACACAGCATGATTTATAATAATGTCATCAGCAGTGTTGGCAACATAATCTGCTAAATGCAGGCTACTTAGAGTATAAAAAGTAAAGTATTCATTTTGTCTGTTTAAAATGCTACAGAATATTATTTCTGTCACTCTGTAGAGTTAAATAAAAAATCCGATATTTTCCTTAAAATTTGCGCTATTTCACCAAATAGGCTACGTCCAAGTCACAATGCAACTCTGTGCAAACATTCCCCCCTGCCTGGTTGGCTGCCTTCACTTACCTTTAATGTCCATACGTCCTTATCTAAAAGCACCTCCGCTCTCCGGTATCTCTTCTCTTTAGAACATACACAGACTACACCTATGGACACCTATACATACACCTTTATACACGGAGGTTGGACAGACAGACAGCTCACCGCCCACAAGCCCAAGCGACAGTTAATTGCAGTGGTAGAATGTAACTAAGTAGGCTACATTTACTCAAGTATTGTACTTGAGTACATTTTTGAGTTACTTGTACTTAACTTGAGTATTTCCATTTAAGTGTAATTTTATGCTTCTACTCCACTACATTAAGCTGACAACTTTAGTTACTTTACATAAAAAACATTTATTTTTAACATAAAAACATGATCAATTTAAAGTGATTTTTTTTAATTTATTGAATCTTATAAAAGTATATTGAGTAGTTAAATAAGCCCTGTCTTAACAAGATTAAAAGACTGCTTACATTAAAGGATCAATACAATTAATTTAATAATATATTTAAAATATATAAAACAGTCTGAGTTGGGCCATTCTGCATAACGAGTAGCCTACTTTTACTTTTGATACTTTAAGTACATTTTGATGCTGATACTTTTCTACTTTTACTTAAGTAAGTTTTGAAGGGATAAATAAAGTACTATCGATGCTGATTGCTAAGAGTTGGATGTTGGGCAATTTGAGTAATCAGCATAATTAACAAATATTCTGGTAAAAAATAAAGATGAAATAATATGCTGTTGCCTTTGGTTTGCGAGATCTCAACTAGATATTTGAACAGCTGGAGAAAGGAAAGACACACGATGCTTCTTTCAGAAAGAGAGCTGCAGTTTCAGACCCCTTATTCTTTCGCGACAGCACCACCTATTATACTATAATATAATATAATAGCCATAATAACAACAATAATATATGGATATAAATATGGATACATTGTGTTAATGTATGGTTATATTTACGATTAAATGCAGTGATGTATCATTTTATTTATGTAAGTATTAGTAAGTTGGTAGTTCAATATATCGTTATTTATTATTAGCATAATTACAACATATTCTGGTAAAATAAAGATGAAATAATAATTGTGGCCTTCGGTCTGTGAGATCTCAACTAGATATTTGAACAGTTGGAGAAAGGGAAGACACAAGATGTTTCTTTCAGACAATAACACTTTTTTTTCAACTTTATTGAAAGTTCCAATACAAACAAGGAATTCAGTCATACCAGTTCACATTGTGCAATAGTAACATGGTACCAGCATAGTTACATATGATAGTAAAATAAGTGCCAAAGGGGAAAAAAGAAAAGGAAACAGAAAAGCAAAAATAAAATGTAAAAAAAATACTTTACAACCTTACACAAAAAATGAAAGTTCTAGTTATAACTGTTGTAATAGGTTACATTTTGAAAATATAGGCTATGCATGGATATTCATTATAGATATATTTCTTATTAGTAACTTAAGAGACATAGGCCTACATTTATGGATGTGAAATTTCCCTTATAAAATATAGAGGTTGACAATGATGCAAAGTTTCTTTTCTTTGAATTCAAAATAAGTAATAATGTTTTTTCCTATGGTTTTTTCCCTCAATCAGACAATAACGCTTTTATTAATACACCATCACCACCACCACGTCACCTCCATGTCACCAATCTAGCGTTTCCTCTTTGAGAGACTTCTTTAAAATTTAAAATGTAACTCAGCATTATGCCTATACTTATAGAGAATATAAAATAACAAAATGGAGGTGACATACACTTTATTCCGCTCGCCGATGACAGTTTATCAAAACACTAACGGACATTTCTTCAAAATAAGAAGAAAGGGGACTTAATAGGTGCGTTTCCGCTATAATCTAATACCCGGAATGAGGCGGGTCTTCCTTGCCGAAATGCCCCTAATTTTTATTTATTTATTATATTTTATTGGTGAAATGACGTAAAAAAACAAGGTGACATGAGGGACAAATACACTACACCATGGGGACCACAAGTAAAGACAGCAGACATACAGCGCAGACAACAACAAGCTCTGCAGCACTGAAGGAGTCCCATATCTCCCCATCCTCTCATTTAACCCAACCATGAATAAATATTGTCATTGAATAAAATAATTCAGCAACATGTTCACTGCTCTGACTTATTAAATTAGAACTAATCAGAAGTTTATAAATTGACCACATTTTAACTAATAAGTGCTACACTTCTTGTTACTAAATGTATTTATGAATTTATGGAAGTGATTCACATTGTAAATAATTGGTGGCCATTATTATAAAACAGTCCAATTAAAACTTTCCCGAATATATTTAATTAACCCTAACACACTGAGTGAGTCAAATATGGGACATTTTTTTGTCTGCATTTTCCTTTAATCTCTGAACACTAAACTGAGTAATCCCAATTAGTGTCAAATGTAACTTCAGTTTTACAAATATTAGATAACAGATATCCACACAAGGATCTAAATCATAAACATTTTAATGATGGACACATCATTATTACAGTTTTTCTCAATTGCTAAAAAACTAATTCCTGTTGTGTGAATCAATTGCTCAGTTGTCTAAACTCATTCTCTGAATTGAACATCCTTTTGACAAAACCATAAACTATCTTCATCTAGTAAAACACTATTTGCAGATCTCAGTCATTCCTTTTGCAAAACTCTAAACACAATTCTTCATAAGACACAGCTGTCACTGTGATGCACTTGTGATATATAATGGTAACAACAGGTGACAAAACATGAACACAAATCAAACACATGGGTCAGTGAACACAACAATTCAAAAAAGATCACACTTGTTTCTCTTCATGTCGAGACAACATGCAAGCTCATGACAACAATGGATCAAAGACACAGAGGACGAGAGGAGGGAGAGACAAAGAGTGGCAATATCTGATAAAATTCGGGCTACCATCATTGACCATGTACTGGTACATGGCATGACCATGAGGGAGGCAAAAAGTTGTTTTTTTATTTTGTTTTTTTACCTTTTACAGTACATTGTGGGTTGTACACTTTTATTTGTATTTGTTTCACATTACCTAATATGTTTCAATGCAGATTACTGTAGATGCTTAATCCACTGAGTTGTGCAATCTTTTTTTTTATTTTATTTTTTTACTTTTGAGATGCAAAATGCATGTGCTGTACTTTAATGTGACCAATAAACATTTCTCCATGAGCTACATGCCTTGAACACTGTGTTTTCAATGTTTTTGGTGTAGTGTGTAATGACTGCTCAGCAGTTTTTATATTTTGACCAATTAGTTCAAGATCTGACAACATTGTTTGGTTTTGAGAACAGGTAAAACTATTTTGAGGCTATGGGATGGTTTTGCTAAAAGAGGTTTTGTGAATGTAGTGTGATAAAAGAGTTTTGTGTTTAGAATTCTGAGAAAAGGACAGGAGGATTCGAAAAATGCGTTTTAGCAATTGAGAAAAACTGTAAAACAAACTCTGTGAGAGATCCTGATTCAGTTGTAACCTTGATGTGCAGTTAGCCTGCTCTCTTCTGGACTGAGGAGGAACTACAGCTGTACAGAGGCTCGATTCAGCAGCTGACTCATCTAAAGAATTAAACTAGTTTAATTTTGAAAATTAAAATCTTTTTTTACAGCATAAAATATAACAGATATTGTCTTGGCTGTTACACTGTCAACTCTTTAAGTAACATATTGAATACAGTCATACAGTGAATTACTGTGTGTTTTTGCAATATTCTGTCTCAAAAAGACACCATGATTGAAAACTTATGGAAATGCAGCACTCTGCAGAGAAAACATTGAAAATATAATGATGGTTCCTGATAATTCCCATTAAACTGAGCTTTAAGTATTAATTAAATCATGATAAACCTGATAACCCTCAACATTTAGCTACTGGCTCTCTGCTCCTCTGCCAGTAACTCGTCATCTGTTGGATGCTTGTCATGGTCTGTGGGAGATTAAAAATAAGATTCCATTATAAATCCGACAATGAGGAAATTCAACCTCTGCATCTAACCCATCCTTTTTGACACATCAGTGAACACACCATGCATAGGAGCAGTTTCATACACTGAAGAAGACACAAACTATTTTCCTCTGTTAACATTGGTGAAATACGCAATTATTACAAATAATACGCAACATATTACAAAAATATGCGAAGTATTACAAAAGTATCAATTAATATAACACACACTGATAAAACAATACACAAGTCACACTTTTATTGACACACACCCAAAAAAAAACAACAGAAACATTTTATTAAAATACCAGCTTTACAGTATGATGTAATCTTTGCTGTTTAATGCAGTGTCCACACATACAGTCATGGAAAAAATAAGTAGACCACCCTTTTTTGTCCAATTTCTTGTTCATTTTAATGCCAGATATAACGAAAGGTTTTCTTGATAATAATCAAAATCATTATCACGAAATCCATGGAAAATGTCTAGATATCAGCTCTTAAATTAAACTCTTATGAGCTATTTTTGTTGTTGTTATCATTACATTTGTCCAAACAAATATACCTTTAGTTGTACCAGGCATTAAAAAAGACAAGAAAATGAAGAAAACAATGGTCTAATTATTTTCCATGACTGTATAAGTTTACAGTGACAACAACTAAGATGAACTTTTTTCTCTTTTTGGTGGTGCTTTTGATTCTCTTTTAAAAAATTCAGACTGTTATCTGTGTCAGTTTGAATTAAAAGATATCCTAAACAGGAGACCATAAATATTTGAATGATGGAGACATCATTTTAAAAGCAAACTCCCTGAGAGATCCCGATTGTTCGAAACTGTTTCACAATTTATATTGTGTTTTTGTGCATACTTTACTGACAATTTACAATCTGTCAAATTACCACAACACCACATGGTAAACCTGAGGTCCCAGGCCTGATGGTAATCCAATTAATTTTGAATTAAAAAAAAGAAGTACTTATATCAAAAACAAGATATCAAAAAAGTTGGCCCATGGCTCACTTTAAAATTCCACTCCCCAAAAAGCCACAGGGCTGTATGAGGTTATATATGTTGCTTAAGCAAAGAGTTAAACCTGTCGAAGGAAATCTACATTATTATTGAGAATAAAATTACGGCTACAGTGTTTTGATGTAGATGTTCTTATCTGTGTGAGAGCTGATACAGCTAAGATCATTATTACAGCTCAGCAGCTGAGATTTACTTTTGATGACAGGAAGGTTTGTGGTCCAAACCTGTTAGGTCTTTTAAGCAAAGGACATTTTTTTCTGTCAAACACTGAAGCAAAGTATTTCCATTTTTGTCTGCAGACAGAAAACACATATGTTTCATTTTGTAAGCACCTGGTAACCCTCAACATTTAGCTCCTGGCTCGCTGCTCCTCTGCCAGTAACTCGTCATCAGTTGGATGCTCGTCGTTGTCGAAGCGATCACTTTTGAAAGGCTGCAGCTGCTGAGAGGATGAGTTGGGATGACAAGAAACATCGTCTTTTCAGGAGGGTCGGTGGGGGAAATGGACAGGCGTTTTAGGCACATACTCAGGTAGGCGTCTTCTATAAAGATAGGTTTAATCTGAGGAGAAACTGTCAGGATCTTTGCAGGCAGGTCCAGGGACATAACGTAGGCAAAGCCCAGAGGATATGGAGGGTACTCTGACTCAGCAATCACATCTCTCGGCATGTAGAACTTGTCAAATGGGTTCCTTAGAACTGGGCTGTGCCACCACACCAAACCTGTCATGTAGTTCTGTTTGGGCGTTGTGGGATTCAGCAACAGTTTAACCAAATTCTGGACATGCAGAAACACATCAGAGTCAATTTTTATGACATAGGAAGCTTTGCCACAGTTTGCAGCCAGCCACTCCACCATCATCATAGTCTTGATGGTCAGGTTGCGGTAGCTGTCCTGGAAGTTAGCCTGGATCATGTCATGGTACTCAAGGTTCTCCACTTGGAGCTTCAACTGCTGCTGATCAGCATGAGCTCCCCCAGGTAGGCCCAGTACGAAGACAGTCTCAACCAGCTTACCCAGAACCAGCTTCTCACTTCCCCATGTCTTCCGGATGATGTCCCGAGCTTTCACATTATGGGGTGCAACCGGAACCATCAGAACCAGGAAAGGAGTCGTGGACTTACACGTTGGTGTGTCGTCCATGATGAACTTGTAGTTTCGTGGATAGGCCACATGATACGGCCCAGGATCCTCCCATTGTACTTCAGTTTCCCTGCTCATCGAGTCCCAGTCTCTGTTGAGGTAGATGAAGAGGAGTGTCGCTGCTACCAGGAT
The DNA here is from genome assembly GCF_030273125.1 of Centropristis striata. Taxonomy (NCBI): domain Eukaryota; kingdom Metazoa; phylum Chordata; class Actinopteri; order Perciformes; family Serranidae; genus Centropristis; species Centropristis striata. The sequence continues at coordinate 17,497,286 of NC_081517.1, forward strand.
GCAAAAAAAGATGATTTTGAAGCATCTCTTGCGGTTCTCCATTGAAACTACAGAGAGAAGAGACTCTTGTTATTATATGATAGCAGAACCTTTCTTAACAAATTTAACTTAACAACTTTTTTTTGGGGGGGGGGGGGGGGGTCAATGTCAAAATCAATGTCAAAGTCAAAACACAAACCCTAAGAAACAGCCGCAGACCAAAACAATATACTATTACATGATCAGTGATGTCTTTGTCTTTGTATGTCTTGGTTCTTCAGTTACCGCCACAACTTCAATTTCAGTGATACTGGACACAATGCTGGACATTTCTACTAGGGTTGGACACTGGAAAGTTGGAAACTTTCCATGGGAATTAACAGGAATTCAATAAAAATTGAAAGTTGGCCCTTAACAGGGAACTTAAATATAGTTGGGGAAAATGTTTTTTAGCCTAATCTTGACTAAAACAACCAGATTTCATGCAAGTAGACTTGATCTGTTCCTCAGTCACATCCACACTGCTTCCTGCAGGGCTGCTGAGGCCACGCCCCCTACATGCACTGTGCAGTCCTACATCACATGTTCAATTGGGACTTTTTGGGGGATTTTTACTTAATTTTTGAATGACTGGGGTCAGAGGGGATGAGTAATATTTAAGTCAAAATTCAAGTTTTTGTTTTTTTATGAAAGATTGATTGTTCAATAAAATAATTAAAACTTGACAAAGTTCTACTTACAAATAAATCTGTTTAAATGTCATGGGGTTTTTTTAAATTTCCAAAATTCCCCAGCTTTACTTTCTGTAAATTTTCCAGACCTTTGCAAACCTAATTGCTACTCAACCATAAATCAGATTCGTATTGTCTCTTTGGGTGTGGCAACAAATGGATGCTTGATCATAGCCTTGATTGTTTGTACTAATGCACATATTATCTTTAACTGCTTCTCTGAGCCCAGGGCACCACCACAGCTACGCCTTTAGCAAATGAGGACATTGTTACATCAATACACAACCACAAATCTGATAAATGTTGTTCCTTTGAGTGTGCCTACTTATAACTTTGATTGTTTGTACTAATGCAGAAATGATCATGTCTGCGTTTGGGTCGCTGGAGCTGTTCCCAGACACCCTGAACAGGTGTCCAGACCTGCTTTCAGTCACATCTACAGGCAATTAAGAGTCACCAATTCAACCTAAGCTGACTATAAGCTACTATAATATGTTATTCTGAAATGGACCATTCTGCTTAATACGTTGCCTTCTTTCTAACACAAACTTTTGTTCTTGTAGCTAACTACCACCAGATGCAAACAGTCTGTCTCTATCTTGCTGTATGTTTGTTTTAAGGTTTCAAGGATTCATTAAATATTCAGAGCTATATCCTCAGACCGCCAGCCCTAACCACTACTGGTGCTACAAATTAAAAATGTATGTCAGAAATAATTTTTAAAATAAGAGTGTATCCAGATACATTTCAAACAATCAGTGAGGGAAATATACTCACCATCATATCAACCCAGTTTTAACATATCTTAGCAATATCCTTCTGAGAATGATCACACTTTAATTCCAAATCTGTGAAGTACACTTCTCTGTCAACAATATTTACATCCATTCAGCCTGAAGAAAAGAAAGTAAAACGGTGCCATACCGTTACCTTTAAGTTAAGGAAGTAGCTCTGTCCTGTAGCCGACAACTCTTCACTTCACTTTCACTTTGTCTTTTGGGTTCACTCTCTAATTTCATAACTCACTGCACTTCATCTGTGTTAATGTGACACTAGCACGAGCTAAGCACTCCACTGCAGAGGCTCTACCTGCAAACACACAACAGCCGTAGTTTCAGTGTCCCCTCAGCCCTCCCACTCCACCACGTGATGACTGCATGCAAGCTTGAAGTTGAGACACAAGAGTTGACAAATTAGAGACATAGAAAATAAAAGGTAAAAGGAGTAAAAAAGTTTTTTTAAAGTGAAGAAGTAAAAAGAGTAGTAAGAGAGAAAGCATTACATAAAAGCAAATCTATAAAAGTGTTTTTTAATAAGTGATTTAAAAGCAGTTACTGACGCTGCCTGCCTTATCTCTCCTTATATCCTGACAGTAGTACATGAGACACATGAAAATCAGGTTTCTTTGCCTCCTCCTTGTGTTCCTAAGGGCATATGCAAAATACCACTTTGAATGAATGAAAACAACCAATCAGGGACAGGAGTCTCTAACAGTGTAATGACACGTTGTCACAACCCTTAGTGTGTGATATAGACACACAGACACCCTATAGAGTGTGTATGCGAGACTTTCCATTGACTGCAATTTAAACCCAATGTTGGCCCTTAGAGTTACAGATGTAATACAGAGAGCTTTGACGTGTGTGTGAAGGTGTTTGTGTCGCGAGTGAAACCATGGGTGCATCCCATGTTCTTTAATTGCATCACTTGAATTTTTTTGCAAATGAGGCGAGGAGAGAGGAAAAGTTTTAGAAACACATGAAACGTCTTTTCTCTGAAGCGTCACGTGAAGCGTCACGTGAAGCGACGTCCATTTCTAATGACGGATCACAGCTGGATCAGCTGTCAGTCGGCTTAACAAACACCTGAACATTAATAACAACCTGCATTGTGTATTTACAGGTGCATCTCAATACATTAGAATATGATGGAAAAGTCCATTTCCAGTAGTTCAAGTCAAATAGCCCCAACCAAGTATTGAGTCATAAAGATGGACATACTTTTCAGAGGCCAAAATTTCCATATTAAACACTTTTTAAAATTAGTCTTTTCTAATATTACATTTTTTTTTTGAGACAATGAATTGTAGGTCTTCATTAAATGTAAGCCATAATCATAATTAGAAGAATTTTTTAAAAAATAAGACATGAAATGTTTCATTTTGTGTGTAATGGATCTATATAATGTTATTTCCACTTTTGAATTGAATTACTGACATAATAAACTTTTTATGATATTCTAATTTATTGAGATGCACCTGGATACTGTGGGCTGTATCCTGCTCAGGTCCACAGGAATGCAAAAATATGATTTATTCATTATTTACATGTGTTTATAGGCTATCTTGATTATAAATGCATTATTTAATATCCCAGAACATGATTGTGTTAGATGTTAGATGTTTTAGGGAAAATGTAAATGTTGTAACTGGTATTCAATCCCACACTCAGGAATGATCAGCCTCACATGGGACTGAATAAAAATGACAAATTATGTAAAAGTTTTTCTTGCTGACAGACTCTCTTATTTTTTACTTGAAGTCTGAATGGGGGAAATAATAGATCATGACAGGAAAAAAGTGCCTGGAACAATTTTTCTTTTAATTTATTATAAATGTAGAAATATATTTGTGGTGTATTTGTTGTTCAGACCCACAATAAAACTGCTTTTTAACTAGAAGAATGAAAAATAAAATAAAAAATAAAACTTGTGAGTGACAGACTTGTGATGTATAAGATCAGTCCGACCAGTCTATAACCGATATCCAGTAAATCTGCTCGACTGCCTTCCATCATCAGTCTTTTTCTGTCTACTTGTCTTTATCTGTGTTCACTGCTGTTGGCAAAGGAGGGATGGGATGTTTTTGTCATTGTTGGTGGTTGTATGTCAGCCATTGTATATGCAGAACTCCCCCTGAAGCCATGCTCTAAAACTTGACTGACTGCATATCTGGGTGAGGGGGCTGCTCCCCACTGACAACTACTAATTTATTCAGTTTTCTAGTCTCACATGATACCACTGTCTTTATTGTAGCCTTAAAACAGAGTCTGAAACCTGACAAGGACACCAGCATCTTGTCGTAAAAGAGGTTCATGTGTTCACCTCATAGGTTTGTAAGAGACCCCCCTTTAATACAATGGGGTTTTTTTACATGCTGGGAATTCTGAACAGGTCTTTCTGGTTTTCTGTTAAGTTGTCGTGTTGCTGGGCTTCTCTGTCTGTGAATGACTTATCTGTTATTATATAAATAATACCAGTGGTGGAATGTAACAAAGTACATTTACTCAAGTACTGTACTTAAGTACAATTTTGAGGTACATGTACTTTACTTGAGTATTTCCATTTTATGTGACTTTATACTTCTACTCCACAGTATTTAGAGGCAAATATTGGACTTTTTACTCCACTACATTTAGCTGACAGATTTAGTTACTTTTCAGGTCGAGATTTAACATGAAATCATGATCAATTTTAAGTGATTAGACATTTTATTAAATTAAACCACATAACAGTATATTTAGCGGTTAAAATGAGCCCTGTCTTGACAAAATAAACCATTGCTTTGATAATTGCATCAAAAACAACAATTTAATAATATATTTGACAACCTGAGTGGGTCCATTCTGCATAATGAGTACTTTTACTTTTAGTACTTCAAGTACATTTTGATGCTGATATTTTTGTACTTTTACTCAAGTAATGTTTTGAATGCAGGACCTTTACTTGTACTGGCGTAATCTCACATTGTAGTATTAGTACTTTTACTTAAGTAAGGGATCTGAAAACTTGTTCAACCACTGAATAATACCAAATGGAAGGGTTACCACTTCAATGCAGAATTAAAACCAAAAATGTCAACAAAACTGAAGACAGTGGCCCAAGCTGCACACAACACAGCATGATTTATAACAATGTCATCAGCAGTGTTGGCAAGATAATCTGCTAAATGCAGGCTACTTAAAGTATTAAGAGCGTTTTAATGTCAATGATGAGCCAATTACTTTGTATACTAGTGGGTGGGTATTTCTGGTTGCATCATATTATATTTTTAAGGTTTATGGTTGATTTGAAGCTTTTGTTAAAATAATTTGAATATTATACTTGTTGAAAATGAAATGTTACTGTCTTCCTCTCTTTTTCCTCTTTGTGATTTTTCTCCCAACAGTCATCACAGGTCACTATGCATGCGTAATTCACTAAACCTTGATAATGTCTATCTCTATGCATTTATATTAATCAGGTAATATGATTTTGATACATTGATTGTATTTGTGTGTTAATATTGATGTAGAAAACTATAATTACTTTAATTACATATATTCCATTTGCTTAAACTAATTAAGATTCTATAATCACAAAAAATAGTATTGTCTGTCTTATATTTTTTAAACTTTAAAAGAACATGTAGATATTGAAGAATAGTTGGACTCTTGTTATATTTCTGTAGAACAAGGCAGTATGTTCGTCATAACAAGTTTGTTAGCAGGTCACAAGGCCTTGTCCAGGGGCAGCATTGATTGTGTTGCCCAGGTGGCCTGACGTGTGACGGTATGAAAGAAGACTGGCGAATCAGCGGAGGGGGAAGGCGGGACTTCCTGGAAGAAATCTACCTTCATGATATAATTAAACTATGTTAGTGTGAAACTGGGTTTTTTTGCAGGAGTAGAGATGAGGTTTTCAGACTTCATGACCTGAAACCTGTCTGTGTGTATCAGGGACAGTTAAACTGATTCCTAAAGTGAATCCCAGAGCTCTGTAATTCACATTTCTTGACGTATTGTAATAAAACTATGTTAAACTGAGAACTCGGACGTCTCCAGCTCATCCTTTCCCCATCAAAGACTGCGCAGAAATAATTGGTGAGGTATTTTCCTGTTGGTGTCAGATAATTAAATTTTCAAGGTTTACTCGTGCAATTTTTCTAACACTTTACAGTCTATTATTGGCTTGTAACAAAAGTAACTGTGCGCATGTCTTGTTTTTATATTTTTTACCTGCTATATCTTTAAGTTGTCCCACTGATGTCTACTATCTGCCAGGAAAGATAAACCATTTGTCCAGAAGGGACCACGATGTATTTGGGGAAAAAACTTTCACCCTGGAGAGTTAAATAAAAATCTGATATTTTCCTTAAAATTTGCAAATTCGTCAAAGTCACAGTGCAACTCGGTGCAAACATTTCCCCCCTGCCTGGTTGGCTGCCTTCACGTACCTTTAATGTTCTTATTTCCTTATTTAAAAGCACGTCCGCTCTCCGGTATCTCTTCCCCACTGACCATATTAACGCTGGTATGATACTGGGCGGAAGTTTTGGTGTTAACAGACACAAACTCCACGGATCTTGACGTAAACTGAGCAGACAGTTCACCGCCCACAATCCACACCGAGCTGCTGCACTTCCTTGTTCCCCTCGCTAATAGGAGCGGTTAGTTGCTAGCAGAAATCTTTCCTCATTTAACCCAACCGTGAATTCTTAAAGCTATAACCAAAAAGGGCTTCCTGGCAGAAAGCTGACCTGCCGTGAAAGCCGTTCCCCTATCTGTACCTGCCCGCGTGTTAATCATGAACCAGGTAGCCTGCATAAACTCTTGGAAACCTGATGAATCTCTAATACAGCGTCAGTGGTGGAAGTATAAGCTTTCACATCAGTAAAAACCAGTGTTAAATACCCTGTTAGAAAGTGCATTCAAACTTTATTGATACAGTCTAGTATTCTTCCTACAGGGAACTTATATTTTTTTGTTGAGTTTGGCGCCCCCATGTGGGCAACAGCTAGTGTTTCTATGAGCACCGGACTGCGGTTCGAAAACCTCTAATTTTATTGCAGCAGGGTCTGACACTCTGCTCCGCTCAGTCCCGGCTCCGGTTCTTGAGTAGATCCCGTCCTTCCAGCGGGCCCCGTAAAACGGCGCGGGCCTCCAGCTGTGTATTGTCGGTGTTGGCTCACAGGAAACTGGCGAAGCAGCGGTGCGAAGCTCTGCTGCTGGCCGGGGGAGAAGCTGCTGCTGCCAGGCACGGACTCCTCCACCTGCCGGAAAGGTGGCAGTGTGACATTTGGTTATAGGTCACACGGAAGCATCAGTAATAAGTTGCAGAAGGCCTCTTTCACAATAGTTCATGTTGTTGTAATAATAATAATAATAATAATAATAATAATAATAATAATAATAATAACTTTATTTATATAGCATATTTTAAAAACAGCAGTATAGGCCTACCAAGTGCCTCGACAGAGAGCAGTTACTTACAAAGACAATGATGCCATAAGGCTAAAAACAATTCTTACATTAAAAGAAAAACAATAAGGGACAGAGCAGGAACAATCACAAGACATTAATAATAATAATAATATTAACTTGAATCTAAAAGTAGTATGAGTGTACATGCATTTATTGAAATATGATGAAATGAATGATAACATTGTAAATAATTGGCCATTCACATAAAGAAGTCAAATTAAAACTCAAACCAAATATATCAATAAATAATAAAACAGTTTTCTAATCCCAAACACTTGCATCTACAGATTATCAATCAATCAGTCAATCAATCAATCAATCAGACTTTATTTGTACAGCACTTTTTATACAAGAGAAAGTGCTTCACATAAAAAGGAGAAAATCATAATAATAATAATAATAATAATAATAAAACATAGAAATGTAGACAAAGACTTCTTAGCAAGTATAAAAATGTAAAACAAAACTTAACACTTTATTTTTTTAAAGGAAATTCTCAGGATGAGATACAGCAGTTTACATGTGACAATCCCAAAATGAATAACAAAAAAAAGTTTGCTTACAGCTACCTGTGGACTGTCTGGTGTAATTCAGACATTAAGAATGAAGATACACTGACAACATTATCTAGAAAGAACAGTGATGCAGTCAAACGTCACAAAATAAGATACGTTGTCTTGAACACACTGATCTTGAACACAACCTGATATCCTGTCACTGAGCTTGACTGACTGCATATCTGGGTGAGGGGGCTGCTCCCCATTGACAACTACTGATATATTCAGTTTTCTAGTCTCACATGATACCACTGTCTTTATTGTAGCCTTAAAACAGAGTCTGAAACCTGACAAGGACACCAGCATCTTGTCGTAAAAGAGGTTCATGTGTTCACCTCATAGGTTTGTAAGAGACCCCCCTTTAATACAATGGATTTTATATGATGGGAATTCTGAACAGGTCTTTCTGGTTTTCTGTTAAGTTGTTGTGTCGCTGGGCTTCTCTGTCTGTGAATGATTTATCTGTTATTATATAAATAATAGCAAATGGAATGGTTACCACTTCAATGCAGAATTAAAGCCAAAAATGTCAACAAAAGTGTAGACAGTGGCCCAAGCTGCACACAACACAGCATGATTTATAACAATGTCATCAGCAGTGTTGGCAACATAATCTGCTAAATGCAGGCTACTTAAAGTATAAAAAGGGGTCACTCTGAGATAAATATATATCCTGTCTGTGGATGTCACAAATAACAGAGTTGAAACTGAGCACCCTGATTCAAATATATACCTGATTAAAATGTAATGTTGTTTGCTGGGTGCTAAATAAAGAGTTTTTAATTTTCTCATGAATCGCTTTGCCTGTCTATTACATACAAATTGTGTTGCATCACCATAAATGTAGCCTAGACATGACATAAAAGCAGTGGTGGAAAAGTATTCAGATCCATTACTTAAGTAAAAGTACCACACTGTGAAATTGCTCCACTACAAGTAAGGGTAGAAGAGGGCAAGCAACAAGTAAATAAAAACAATGCAGTTATAATCAAGCTTTGCAAATGTTGTATGAGAAAAGGAAAGAATGAGAAGAAGATGCATTTAGCATGTTAGAGGATACACACAGTGGTGGAAGAAGTATTCAGATCTGTTACTTCAGTAAAAGTTAAAGTCCTGCATTCAAAACCTTACTTAAGTAAAAGTACATAAGTATCAGCATCAAAAAGTACTTAAAGTATCAAAAGTATAAGTGCTCATTATGCAGAATGGCCCCACTCAGATTGTTTTATATATTCTAAATATTTTATTAGATATGTGTATTGATGCTTTAATGTAATCAGTGTTTTAATTTTGTAAAGACAGGTAAACGTAGTGGAGTAAAAAGTACAATATTTGCCTCAAAACTGTAGTGGAGTAGTCGTATAAAGTTACATTAAATGGAAATACTCAAGTAAAGTACAAGTACCTCAAAATTGTACTTAAGTACAAAACTTGAGTAAATGTAATTTGTTACATTCCACCACTGGTATTATTTATATAATAACAGATAGGTCATTCACAGACAGAGAAGCCCAGCGACACGACAACTTAACAGAAAACCAGAAAGACCTTTTCAGAATTCCCAGCACAAGTTATCTATGACAAAGTGTGTTCAGCTGTAACGACTATGTGCTCATCAACACAAGGACAGTCACACAAGTAATAGTTGCCATTCCTCTGGCACAAGGACAGATTTTACATTTCACTGTTGAGAAAGGGTGCTACAAAAAACAAAAGATCCCTCAATCACAATTCCCAAAGGAGAAACCAAAAGTGCTGTACTGTACTCTATTGCCTCTAGCTGCCTTGTGATGCACACAAACCTCGAGGTGCTTTAGATGAGGTTTTCCAAGTGTCCAACTAAGTCCAACAGTCCCCAGTGAGAGTTTGATCCCTTCATCTATAGAGCACACAAGATAACTGCTATCTGCTGTACAGTGACACTTACAGTGAATGTATAGTAAATGTGTTGAAATCTATTCAGACGGAAAGTCAGGCTATTTTTTGATGTTTCATGGTGATTTTCAAAGCAGTCATATGACCTCTGATGTCATGCTATCTGAATGAGCTGATAACAGGCAATTTAAGGCAAAAACCAAATAGTTTTTCTCATGTAGTACAAATTTGCTATTTCCACCTACTGTATTTGAATATTTGTGCATACTGGGATCCCTAAACAGGCTTGAATGACATAAACTGGGTATCAGTAGAAAGCTGAGACTCTTATGGATTAAATGAGTCATGTGGGAAGATGTTAGTCATCAGTGGTAGCCACTTCATTGCAGTAAGGGCATTTCTCGATTCTCAACCTCACTGTATAAAATTAGCTGCTGTGACCTCTAGGATAATCACAGCCTCCTGTATATTGACAATAAGGGTTTCTCAGCAGTTTGAAGAAAAGAAGTGCTTGTCATCCAAATCGCTGAAAATAAAGAAATCTCTTAAATGACCAAAGTTTTTGAACTCAAATCACAGGATGGATTCTTCCATGTTGTTCCAAAGGTCTTGGTGTATTGATGTTTTATTCTGGAGGGGCTCTTGACCATTTTGATCCAATCTCAATATGAATAAAATTGCATTATTCAGCACCAATGTGTGTGTAAAAATGGTATCAACCCCAAAATTGCTGCAACAACTTATGGGTCATAGTTGAACATGGAAAGGGACTTCGAATGGGCACATTTCAATGGTATGACCCCTTTTACACCTTAGTAGGTTTAAATAAATATATTATTTATTAATTAATTAATTTCTTTGACCTGAACAACTTGACACAGTGTTGAGTTGCATCTCAAATGAATGCTCAGGGTCCCAGCTTCCAGATGATGTGGCATCATCGTTGTCCTGCTATCCTCCCCCAAACATCCAATGCCCACAACCCCCAATTTAAAAAAAGGATTTTAAATGGCAAGAGGTTAATAGTTGCATACTTATTTTAAAACTACACCTGTTGCATTACATTCAAGTGGTCCCTCTTTCCTTCCTTCCTTCCTTCTTTCTTTCTTTTTTTTTTTTTAATTGCACATTTATACAGCATTACTGCTCCCTGCAGTTAGTGGAAAAGTGTCACAATGCTTGAGGCATGCATGACAGCCTTTGTAAACCTACAGGTAAAACCAAGATGCTAAAGAACAAATAGTACATGACTTGCCGGGCACAAAGTCAATGCTATTGGCAGTGAAAAGATCCTCAGGGCACTTTTAATCCCATGCACATATTTACATTTCCACTGTCGGGAAGAATAAACATCTCCTCATAGTCATTCTTTTCAATTCTTTTTTGGCAACCCAACAAAGGAGTTTTAAATCCACACGAAAGGTAAAAAGGTCATGTCTTGATCATTCAGTTGTTCAGACTCCTTCGTTCTGCTCATCTGTTCTGCTCAGTACAGTAGAAATCCATAAATATATTAACATTAATTTCCCCTGCAAGTCAATCCCCTCAATCCAAGTACTTTTTCAGTCAAGCTGTATTAGCCTTCTTCCTTACAAGGTGGTTCAGGCTTCTTCAAGTCTGTCCAGTATTCCAGTAACTGTTTTGGAGACCCAAGAATGAAGGTGATGACCTTGGAGTATTCACAGCGGTTATATCTTTTGTTATAGGCTCTGAACTGGGAGGGATTTGGTGGCGATTTGGGTGCCAGACCAAGCTTTTTCATGCACATTCCAACATAGGCATCCTCTATTCTGAAGGGCTTGATTGATTTGGAGACCTCCACAAATCTTTCTGGAAGATCATTGGAGAAGATATACCCCATGCCCAGAGTGTAGGTCGGGTACTTGGGATCGGGGTACATCTCCACTGGGACGTACCACTTGGAGTTCTTTGAACGGACCACCGGCCGGTTCCACATCAGCATCCCTGTCAGGTAGTTCAGCTTGGGGGTGTCTGGCTTCTGTAGCATGATCATTAAATTGTCGATGTTCAGGAACATGTCTGAGTCGATCTTCATGGCGTACGCTGCTCCAGGGCAGCGTGTGGCCAGCCAGTCCATGATCACCATTGTTTTGGTAGTTAGATTAAGGTAAGTGTCAATGAAGTCACTCTGGATCAAGTCCTGGTGCTGTAGATTCTCCTGTTTCAGCTGCTCCTGCACCTGCTTCACATCGGCTCCTCCAGAGAGACCCAGCATGAACAGAGTTAGCACCACCTCGCCCTGAACTAGACTGTCTTTGCCCCATGTCTGACGGATGGCGTCTCGAGCTGCCACGTTTCTTGGTGCCACTGGAACCATTAGGACTAGGAAAGGGGTTTTGGTGTTGCATGCATCTTTATGATCCATAATAAAGTGGTAGTTGCGTGGGTAGGCATGGTGAAACTGCATACCTGTAGGACGCACAGTTGGCGGAACAGTAGGTGGTAAAGTTGGGTGCTTTGTGGTTTTATATATTTCATTTGGTTTGGCTCTGGGTTTCGGATAGGCACCATAAGAAGGAGGTAGATTTGTTTGATTGAATAACCTTTGGTAGTAAACGTGGAATGGAAACTTCTCCCACAATGACATAGAGCTGCTTGTCATACAAAAGATGAAGAAAAAAAACAGACAAAACAGGAGCAGGAACCGGAAGCGGGAGTGCTTCTTCTGACACCACAGGCTCTCTGTAAATTGTCTAAAAAGACGAGAAAAGTAAAATTAAAATTTGTGGGAACTCATTGGGAGAACAGAAAGTATACACTTGTCATGGACTCACTGATTTAACTGTGGGCTACAACAGTTTTTGTTTGCATTTTGGAAATTAGCACCATTATTATCATGTCGAATTAGGCATTAGCAGTCTCTGTTTGCAGTGCATATCTGTACTGACAATTATCACTGGAGTATTTTGATGCTGAAGAAGACTTACAAACATGCTGATTCTCAGGCAACTTCTGGAGTTTTAAGGACACAACGTCTGAAACAGTTAACACTTTTTCCTAATGATGTGATTTGATTTGATTATGAAAAAGTAAATTTAAAATGGTTCGACACTTTTTTATTAAATCTCATAAAGTTAAAATCAGCCCTATCTTCATTGAATTAAAACGCTCCTCACATAAATGCATCAATACAAATAATGTAAAATTATATTTAGAATATAACTATCTGAGTGGGGCCAACAAGTAGTTTTACTTTTACTTTAAGAACATTTTGATGCTGATACTTTTGTACATTTACTTAACTTTTACCATAGGTTAAGTTTTGACTGCATGACTTTTTAATAATATAGTTTGTAGATCTATTTTTTGTGTAATATGTGTCAGTATGTGCATGCAGGAGATGCATCAACCTGTGGCTTGGGGGGCCCTCAAGGTCTGGGACCCCAAAAGCATTGTTATTCTGTCTGATTTTTAGTGACTATTTGTCATGTGACCCTTCGTCTCAATAAAATCAAATAGCTTCACAGAGTGAATAATGCAGAATTTCATGTTTTGAACAGTAGCCTATCTAGTTATTTCAAAAGGTTTATTTTTGGCGAAGTTTTAAATGTAGAATAAAGAGATTTTGACAGAAATGTCACAATTTTAAGCTTTGTTTTTGTTACTTTTTCTAACGTAAACTATCGTAATTGTGAGCCGTTCAAAGACCGTCAGGAAGTTCAAATTCTGCCGATAATGCCTGTAGAAGTACTTATAATAATGTTTATAATAATAATGTTATTATTATTATTATTATTATTATTATTATTATTATTATGAATAATAATAATAATAATAATAATGTTGTTATTGTTGTTGTTGTTGTTGTTGTTAATAACAATAATAATAACAATGTTATTATTATTATTATTATTATTATTATTATTCATAATAATAATAATAATAATAATAATAATAATAATGGTTGTCATTGTCTTGATTAGGTGTCTTGTATGATTTAACAACACCATACAACAAAGTAATTTGCAGTCACCTCTATTTAGTTTTGATACAGTGTGACTACTATGGGACACATTCAGACTGAGGGGAAGGAAAAGTAAGACTCTGTCAGGGACTCTCGGGGAACCAGCAAGCTTGGAAGCTTGAGAGTGTTTTTGTTTTTTGTCCAATTGGAGATAAAATAACTTGTTGACACCTCACAAGCAGAGAGACTCACGGGCGAAACATGAGCTGATGCCTGGCTGGGTGTGGTCTGTAAGTGACCCATCAATGATGTTCGCCGTGCGGATAATTCCTTATCTTTCTGTCCTCAACTCTCAGGCGTACCGGTAGCTGAATGATCCGGCGTACGTCTCTGTGCGTAAAATACGCACCTGTGGCTTGAACATATTTTCCATCCGTTTTTCTTATTAAAAAAATGGTCTTCAGCGCTGTTAATGTCTGCGTGGCTCTTTTTTATCTGACAACTAAATTCTACCCAGTACATTAAATAGCCTACCTGCTGCCTTACTTACAGTAAACTTACTTATTCAGCCGGTGAAAAGTGATCAATTTAAGCTCACCGCGGTAAAGTGTATTCATCCGAAGTGTTGTGGATACTGTTAAAAATGTGATATTTCCAATAAGTCTAAATCCATCTTAAAGCGTTAAAAGCGAGAGGGTAGTATCCGTGCGTTACATTCATTTTTAGACAAAAGTTTAAATTATTCGATGTGCTTACCTTTTCAGCCAATTCACACCTGAACCAGAGCCCTGATCCCCCATGACTGCCTGCTGCCTTCCTTATTTCCTTAATTCCTCCCTGTCGTCTTTACTTCCCTTCAATCATTATTTTTGATCATTTACGCATGACGATCTCGTTACTAAGGAGCCATAATGTTCCACGCGTCACGGTTTGTCCTTTGAATGATAGAAGAAGGGAGGTGACAGAGCGAGAGAGACTGGGATAGGAGGGGAAGGAGGCTGTGCCACAGCTTTGCACCCTCAGATGATACTTTGTCTTGTTCCTTTAGTTTATCAGAAGGAAGTATCAGAAGGAAGGAGACACATTCCTACTGATGCTGAACCGGTTTTCAGAAAGATGTTATCGTACAAAACTGCTGTCATAAACCCACTGGACGACTGCTCCCCTGTACGCAAACTGCACAATAAACCTGCAGTGTGGATGAATTTTTTTCAAATTGAATTTGACCATTTGGCACAGTTGCATGTCTTTATTTCGTCACCATGTCATCAGTTCAATAACAATAACTTTACTGCGTATGCTTATATCTGTTCTAGTTCAGTCATGTTACACACAGTGCCTTCACCTGTTATATCATGTTATACAAAGGTTATGAATCAGCAGTTATCAGGTGAATAACAGGCTTGCATCCTGGTTCACATCCTCTTGCAGGTGCCCATGGGCTTAACCGCCCTGCTGATACGCTATTGTGAGATAAAGAAAAGTATATTCTACACGGCATCCACACTCAGTGACTGTGAAAGCATGTAAGCCAGACCAGAATCCAGGAAGTTAATGGTCCTCGTCCTAACTCGCAGCTAAAAAGTTAGAATGCATTTTACCATTTTTTTTTTAATTAAGATTTTTTTTGTGTCATTTTGTGGCAACTGGCACCAGACTACTGTGAGAAAACCTCTGATTTTACTGCATGGTGTGAGTGGAGCAGGAGGGTGAAGCTCTGCAGCCAGCCACCAGGGGGCTTGACCTGCAGGAGCTTTCATGTCATTGTCCATTTTTGCATACAGCCTATAAACTAAGCCAATATAATGGCCCAGGCTCACTTAAGCCGAACTGAAGGTGCACCAGCTATTTTCATTTTAGCGCTCCTCCGAGAGTCGCTTTGATCACTTGATGTGAAATTCATGGTTAGTGCAAATTAGCAACTGTCGGCGTGTTAAGTCAAACTTAAAGGGTAAACATGGTCAACAATGTAACTGCGTAGCATCAGTTTGTAAGCATTTAGCTCAAATTGCCTATATGCCTATAAGTGCAGCCTACAGCAGTCATGTTCTATCATACTTTTTATTGCACTTAACTTGATTTTCACAGGGAAGTTCCCCTGTAAACACCAAACCTCTCAATAAATATATTGAGTAAAAACTGGCCTGACTTACAACAAGCCCTCATGTTCGGTATGGCCATTGCAAAACGAGTCATCCTAAGGGAGTGGAAGTCCGCTTCCCCTCCCTGCTTCAAGAGGTGGCTGAATGATATGGTTTCCTTCCTTATCTCGAGGAAGTTCGATTTTGTTCTCATGATCTGGTTTAAAAAGATCTGGGGCCCATTTATTGAATACATTAGAAAAGATAGACCTCAAACTGGGACCTGAACGCACTGCTTTCTTATTTTTATTTTATTAAGTAATTCTTTTTTTTTATTATATTATATTGTATATAAATATATGTTATATATATTATATATATTTTTTTCTTGATATGTATCTGGGTTATGAGACTTTGCTGTTCCCCTCTGGCTCAGGCCACCTGGACTCAATCTCTGGCCCTTTTCATATGAGCTGACAATTGGGGGCATTGTGTTGGACCGACATGTTTTTGTGCACGTTTTATTTTTACGTTAATGAGTAAGTGGTGGCTGGCTGTCTGTTCCTTCTGTTTTGTTTTATCTGTTTGTTTACTTTTATTTTATTTTATTTTTTTCTCTGTTGGTTTTTTTCTATGCTTCTTGTACTGTATGTGTCTCTATATATATGTGCCAAAACTTTGCATAAATAAAATTTACAAAAAAAAAAAAAAACTGTCCTGACTGAGTTTTATACCTCCAGTTCACAGTGATAAACGAATGACAGGTGTCTGAATATTGCTCAGTTTGTTTTGTGCAAGATGATATATAGTGGGGCGGATTAGCTCAATATTTTACAACAATCGTTCACTTTGTGATAAAAGCATGAAATTTGGTAGATGTGTTGGTGAATATGTTTCGAACAAATCTGGATATTGGGCCACCTCAAAAGCGCCCCCTAGTGGCCGTGGCAGGCATTTGTTATACGAATAAATCAATGATGAATAAAAACTGCCCTTTTAATAATACCAAGTGGTGATGAATTGTATATTTTTGGAAAGCCTGATTAGTCACCTTTATAACGAGGTACAGCTTGTAAGGATCGTGCATTCATGGAATGAGCAACGGGGCTAAACGTGTGGGTCGCACCCCCCAAAAATGTGCATCCCCTGTGGGGCGGATTAGCTCAATTAATCACAAGAATTGTTTATTTTGTGATAGAAGCACACAATTTGGTGTATGTGTTGGTGGATATGTTTCAAACAAATCTGTATATTAGGCCATCGCAAATTCCAAGATGGCGGCCATTTTTCAAGATGGCCGACACCTTAGTGGAGCAATTGAATGATATAATGGTTTATTTGGTGATACAAGCATACAAATTGGCATGAGCAGTATCTGTGGGTCACTTGAAAATAACCCACCCACAGTTACTTGAAATTCCAAGATGGCGGCCATTTTTCAAGATGGCCGACACCTTAGTGGAGCAATTGAATGATATAATGGTTTATTTGGTGATACAAGCATAAAAATTGGCATGAGCAGTCTTCATGGGTCACTTAACAAGAAAATTGTCCGAGACATTTGAAATTGTAAGATGGCGGCCATTTTTCAAGATGGCCGACACCTTAGTGGCGCAATTAAATTATATAATGGTTTATTTGGTGATACAAGCATAAAAATTGGCACGGGGTCACTTGACAATAAGCCACCCACAGTTACTTGGGTTGACAAAAAAACACTCCCAGCCACTTGAAATTTCTATTTTCAAGATGGCCGCCCCCTGGGTCTTCAAAAGATACATTTTCTCATAGAAATGTATTGGGTTTTAGATTATTCTGGAAAACAAGTTTTAACACATCAGAATACAGTTGTGTTGATTTGTTGATCATAGACAGATTAGACAAGACTGAGTATCTGCACTACCAGGGCACACTGGTGATATATGACTGCTGTTAAACTCAGAGTGGGGTTCAATGTCAGCCAATTGTAAAGTTGGTCAAAGAAGAGACAACTCTCTGAGTAGTTTGAGTTAACCGGGTGGTGTACAGATCGTACAGGGTAAAAATGGCATTGGATGAACGATCGGACTAAGTGTAGGGTTAAGGCATGAACTTAGTTGTATCCCATACATCAAAGTGCTTATTAAAAGGTGGTAAAAGGATAAACCCTCGGCCTCTGCCTTTGAATTTGCTGCAGACATTGCAGAAGCCATCATAACAGTTGAGAAAACATACAGCAGGACACCAAGATCATACTGGTTATAATTCCATTGCAAGAAATGTTCCATTAATTCATAAAATAAATGCTCTGCCTATCTTACGTAGTCCAACCCGACTAGATGAAGGTGATGGCATAGAAAGCACATTGACAAGAAACAGAGCAAAATATCATTCAAGCTGTAAACTTATGGTCAACAACACACTGGAAAGGGCACAAAAGAGAGCATCTACTGCTGCTAAAGACACTAAAAATACCAAAGATATCCATGTCAAGAGGTCAAGAAGATCCCAGACTTCTTATGAGGCTGGATATGTGTGGGGACAGGCATTGAAGAGACATCCACAAATGCCGAGCCCGTCCGACTGGGGATGGGTTAAACAGGACAAGGAGTGGAAAGTCTTCTGGACTCCGCTTCCACCTATTGCGGAGAGTTGTTGGGAGTTGACAAAATGTGGGTGCACCAAGGCAAGTCAAGGTTATTCCCTGTTGTCCTTTGTGTTTTCAAGTGTAGGCCTATGGCTCGGCTTCCCCTCGACACATTGGCGCATTATGTTCTATTTTGTCACCAGCCTATTACTGTGACATGTTCAGTTTTTACTTTGTAACATTGCTTTCACATTTTCAGTTTAGTTCCCTAGTATAGTTTCAGATACTGTTTGTCATGGTTCCGTGTCAGCCAGAGCTGCTGTTGCCTCTGGATCTGTCATTATTGCCATTCAGTATTAACCATTGCTCAATTATTATTTTGGAGCACTGTCCGTTCAGCACCACAACTGTGTTTCCCCACCCCTGAGTATTTATTTGGCATGTTTAATGGCAGTAGTAATGGTTAGTTATAAAAAAAAGTATTTTAAAAAAGTATTTAAAAAAGGCCTCATGGTAAGGGAGCCTGTGTACCTCGGTGAACCCGGAGAGCTACGCCGGTGGGAGGGAACTCCTGTCAGGAGCCCAATACATTTCTATGAGGAAATTCATAATTTAAAAGGTCCACATGACAGGCGGCAGTCATCCTGAAAAAAAGAATTGCCGCCTTGAAATTTCCAGTAGCTGTGGCTGGCTTATTGTCAAGTGACCCACAGATACTGCTCATGCCAGTTTTTATGCATATATCACCCAATAAACCATTGTATCACTTAACTGCTCCACTAAGGTGTCGGCCATCTTGAAAAATTTGCCGCTATCTTGGAATTTCAAGTAACTGTGCGTTGCTTATTGTCAAGTGACCCACAGATACTGCTCATGCCAATTTTTATGCTTGTATCACCGAATAAACCATTATATAATTTAATTGCGCCACTAAGGTGTCGGCCATCTTGAAAAATGGCCGCCATCTTACAATTTCAAATGTCTCGGACAATTTTCTTGTTAAGTGACCCATGAAAACTGCTCATGCCAATTTTTATGCTTGTATCACCAAATAAACCATTATATCATTCAATTGCTCCACTAAGGTGTCGGCCATCTTGAAAAATGGCCGCCATCTTGGAATTTCAAGTAACTGTGGGTGGGTTATTGTCAAGTGACCAACAGAGACTGCTCATGCCAATTTGTATGCTTGTATCACCAAATAAACCATTATATCACTTAACTGCTCCACTTGGGTGTCGGCCATCTTGAAAAATGGCCGCCATCTTAAAATTTTAAATGTCTCGGACAATTTTCTTGTCAAGTGACCCATGGAGAGTGTTCATGCCAATTTTCACGCTTGTATCATAAACTGAAAGATTATATCACTTAGCCGCTCTACTAACAGAAGAATACAAGCCAAAGAGGAGGCCGTAGCCTGTGAATGGGAATATCAAGACCTAATAAAATGTTATACAAAGTTAATGTTCTTTTCTATTAGACTGTAATAAAGCTATTGTCACTTTAACATGTCTCTAAATTATATTTGTGGTGCTGAAAACATGAAACAGCAGCTGTAGGGTAGGCAAAGCATTCCTCGCCAGTAACCACCGGCGGCCATTTTTAAAAATGGCCGCCACAGCCATCAGAATTTTTTTTTGCGATGGCCCAATATCCAGATTCATTAAA
This sequence comes from Centropristis striata, assembly GCF_030273125.1. NCBI lineage: Eukaryota > Metazoa > Chordata > Actinopteri > Perciformes > Serranidae > Centropristis > Centropristis striata. The sequence continues at coordinate 17,516,907 of NC_081517.1, forward strand.
CATGTATTCAGCAATGAGTGTACCAAATTTGATGCTTTTATCACAAAATGAACGATTGTTCAGCTAATCCGCCCCACTAATAGCAACTCTAGCTCTCGTGAAAATATTAGTCGTCGTAATTTATCTGTCGCCGTTTTGTTTATTTACCTACTCTGTCAGAGAGCTTAAAGCACCGTTAAACTACCACAGTTCACCTGATGTTCTGTTGACTTATAGTAATCATTGCCTCCAGGTTTCTTCTGCACAGAGCAGCAGACCTGGGTGTTAACTGTTTGCACGGCCTTGTGCAGTACTATGAATCACTTTTACAGGGTGGGTTCATTGTTTAAATAACAGCTGAGTATCCTTTTTCATGCAATCATGACAAATGGATTACTGGATCATTGCACAAGTGAAAGATCACCTTCTCGTGACGAACAGTGACTGTGTTTCTGTCTTATTATGTTGTTAAAACCTTGATTTTTCTTGTGTATTTTAGATTAGCCCTGGTGCTAAAACCTACGCTCTGGGAAGTATTTTATGACTGAAACCACCATGTCTCCATATATAATCTCAAAACCCTGTGATTAATTATTTTTGTATTAGTAAAGCCAGTTACACAATAGATGTCACTGAATCATTTCTTTTGTTTGTGATGCCACTCTGAAGATTTAATTAACAGACAGTTAACCACATCAGTGATGTTTGACAAACAGAGCTTACAACATGACTTTCTATAAACTACACTGAATCTCATATGGCTCGTTTTGTAGAAGTCACAGCTTATAGAGCAGAGTTTAGGGTGCTCAGGCCAGGCAGGAGGCTGTAACCACAGTATAACCATGAACTAACTGGTATTTGCCAGCTAATGCCACCACTAAGACGAAAGGACAAAGAAGGTTTTGTTTCTTGGTTGTTTTGTTTGTTTTTTGGGTGAGTCATTGTGGCAAATTCTGAGAAATTAAGCAGGAGGAGTCTTTGACAGCTACGTATCCCTGGCAAATGGTCCTACACTCTTTTATATCATCAGGAGCAGTGATGGAAGAAGTATTCAGATCCTTTACCTAAGTAAAAGTACTAATCCCACACTGTGAAATGACTCCACTACAAGTAAAAGTCCTGCTTTCAAAACAGATTGTTAAATATATTCCAAATATATTATTAGATTATTTGTATTGATGCATTTATGTAAGCAGAGTTTTAATTTTGTAAAGATAGGGCTCATACTAAATATACTGTGTAATATAGGTTTAATTAAAAAAAATCTTGAATTACTTTACGTTTTGACCTGAAAAGTAACTAAAGCTGGCAGCTTAAAGTAGTAGAGTAAAAAGTACACTATTTGCCTCAAATTGTCGTGGAGTAGAAGTATAAAGTTACATAAAAAAGGTAAAGTACACATACCTCAAACTTTTTGAGTAAATGTACTTCCACCACTACATTCCACCACTGATCAGGAGACATTTCTTCAACAGTGTATACATTTTTACACTTTTCTTGGTTTTTATAATTCAAAAATCACAAAAACATATTTTCTTTGAAGCTGCAGAGAACATAGTCCTAAATGAAATGATGTAAGAACTCTTTTTTTTCTGTCTGGGGGTTAATTAAAAGCTACCGAGCAGATCATCCTAGAGATATCCTAGACATCCTAGAGATCACCTCAGTCTAGATGGTATTAATGTACCTCAACACCTGAATTAAACAAAGAAAATGAGAAGAAGCAACCATAGTGCACTTTTCATTCAGTCAGACAGCACATGTGACAGTGGGGGATGGATAAAAAATGCTCTGATATTCTGCTTAAATAATATGTCACTAAAAGCATACCATAACGTTATAGCAGGACAGTTCAATCCAGCTGTTCCATTACATCCAGTTCAGTTAAAGTTCAGTCCAGTTAAAAATCAACTTTAAAAGAAAGGTAAATAAAAACTAAAATACTGCAGGTCAAACTCTGCAGGTAGACTATATTTTATGAGCTCAAAGTATGTTTTTGCACATAAAACCTCACTTACAAGTGACAGGAGTAAAAGATATCACAATGATTTTAAAGCTGTTTATAAAAAAAGTTCTTGAGTGTGCACTTCATTTATGTACAGCTAAGGGAAAGGCCAACATAATGACCCCATAAAAGGTAATTATTCACAGTTAAACAGCTCTTCAAACATTAACAGATTTAATTACAAGGTGTTACATCAGACATATAACCAAATCATCCAGCCCATTAATTAAATAAACACTGTAAAAAGGTTATTATAACAAAACAACAAAAACTGAAACTGAAAAAAATATAGATTATAATATTATTATTATAATTGTTAGTTTAAATTAAAAAACAAAACTGAAACTGTATTGTGTGGTTGCAAAACATACTAAAACAAACTAAAATTATAATGAAAATCTCCTTTATTTTCATCTTTGTCAACTTTTTTCATACATAAGCCTTTTTGGTTGATGTGAAATGTATTTATTTAGCTCCAACCAAACAGCTGCTGGTTGGTGAACATGCAGGAATAAATTGGTGAATGTGTTTATTGAGAAAGGGATGTGACACCACTATGTGAGTCGATCGCCTTCAAAAAGTTCAGTACTTCACTCAAACCAACATTCAAAATACCCGGAGCTGCAATAGTTAATAACCTTATTGGGGCTGAGATGGATAAGGCAAAGGACATTTTTGAATCTCGCACCCAGCAAATACCCCATTACAAAAAACTAAAACTAATAAAAACTAAACTAAAACCAAGCATTTTCAAAAATAAAAAGTAATAAAAACTACAAATAAAAAGCTACACAACAAAATTAAAACTAAAATGACAATGACAAATCCAAAACTACTACAACCTTGGTCTGTAATGAATAACCCTCAATAACCAACAAGTCCAACAACTCCAAACCAATCCAAACCATAGGAGCACACGTTTGTTAAATCCGACCCACAGGAGTGTTTTCAACACATACCCATATCTTTACTCATAACCTGTTCATTTTTGTTAGGTTTAGGCTACAAAACAACATGCTTAAGTTTTGGACAAAAATTACTCAGTTAGGAATATGAATAGATATTAAAAAAAATAAAAAAATTGACATAAATACCAGTGATGTAGAGGTGATATAATTACGTACAGAAAAAAAAAGCAATGTTTACATTTTTTTTCACACAGGACATGAACACCGGCCTCCTGGGTCAAAGCCTTTGCTTATGTCACTTTCCCCCTTGGTGTAATATATAATAACTACGTACACTAGAGGGCACCACTATCTACAAACACACATGGGGCGTTTTATGCTGCTGTACAAAGAAAATGTGGGGTCATTTTTGGGGGGAGACAGTCTCTGACTCTGGTGCTTCTTCTACAGTATCGTACTTCCATCCTAAGTGTGAAACCGAAGGATTGGGTCGGGCAGGATGAATCAAATATTAAGTAACCCTGAAGGTGTCAATGTTAACAGAGACAAAGATAGGTGGGGCTATATCAAATGTCGGCACACTCTATAAACTATCATATGACCATGATGAGGGAAGCATTTCTACTCCCATCTCAGCGCTTGTATGAGTCATCAGGTAACTGGTTTTAGTATATCTAAACCATATCTGTAACGGTTTGTACAAGGTGTGGACCATAGACTGTATATAAATAATGGACATAGTCACCGTGACGTCACCCATTAGTTTGTGGACTGCCCGTTGGAAGCCTGGAGTTCAGCGTTACACTCATAGACATATATACATAGACTCCGCATTGAGTGCTGAAGCGTACGTCGACGTCGCCGCCATCTTGGATGTGGCAAAGTGGAGAAGCGGAGACAGCGAGAAGATGCCTCATTCATGTGCTGCATGGAAATGTACCAACAGATTTACAATACAAACCCGATCGCATGGCCTTACCTTTCACAGGTAAGAATCAAAAAATACTTTTGATTGTATCTGGCTATTATAACGTCATTTTACGAACAGAATTTGCTGATTTTGGCTAATACTATGAAGTCCCGCGCATAATACTAATAAGATAGATTACTTTACTTTATTCATCCCCGAAGGGAAATTCGGTTGTCACAGCAGTCCGGTATTCAAGTACAATAAAATACAATAGAATAAAATAAAATACTGAGGTAGCATAAATAAAAAACAACAATATAAAAAACACTGGATAGAACAAGGACACTTAAGAAGTTAAAAAAGCAGATCAGTTGGTGGGTTGGCAAGATGATGGTAATTATAATTATACTGATGATATGATGGCAGCAATGCTATACTGACTAGACGGTATATAATTATCATAATAGTACAGTATATAATATAAAATATATGTAATAATAAATAGTAAAAATATAAAATAAAATAATTATAAATAAAATAGTATGGTATATTATATATAGTATGATATATAATATATAAATATATAATAATAGTAATAGTAATAATAATAAATAAGGCCGGTATAATAATAATAGTAGTATATTACAGTATATAGTAATAATAATAATAATAGTAATGTCAGCAACAGTACATATAATAATAATAATAATAATAATAATAATAATAATAATAGTAACTTAATAGTAACTTGCACACACTCACAGACTGCAATTGTATAGCTGTATAGATATGTATTCTCATCAATGCCCCCTGTGTAGACATACTGTATATGTTCATCAATGTGAATATAAAAACGATTAATCAAATCAGTTAAATGTAAACGTTTGTGCTCTTTATTCAGAAAACCCTCATGTCACATCTACATTTCAGGATCTGGTTATTATAGACACAGATTAAATGTTAAATTTCAATATGTAATGCTGCTCCGCTGTTCGATCTGCCCTCTGTCTGCTCTGCTCTCTGTCTCTGTGTGTGTGTGCGCGGCGCTGACTCACCCACAAGGCAGCCTCTTGGTAATTACGTCTCGCAAAGTTGTGTGCAAAGCGCCGGTCAATTTACGTGCACGTGTACTGGTCCTATGAAAAACAGTGAACACCGGACATTCTCGTGAATTTATAAACCCCGGCCGGGCGCCCCGGACAGGACGTAAAAAGTGGATATGTCCGGGCAAAAGAGGACGATTGGTCACCCTAAACATAAGGAGTAAACATTGATAATCATCACTTTAGAAGTTACAGACTTTGTTTTTGGTGCCTATTTGTTTCCCAGATATATTAGTGTGTGTGTGTGAATGGGTGAATAAGAGGCATTAACTTAAAGCACTTTGTAGAAAGGCGATTTATGAAGTTCAGTCCGTTTCCTTTCATTAGTTTACAGGCAGATCTGCCACATCCAATATGGCGGCCGCGCTGACGTATTGCAGCAACGGACCAACCTGCTCAATGCTGAGTCTATAGCTGTGTCCCAATGTCAAGGATCCTTCCTTGGTAGGATCCTTCCTTCAGAGTCGGGTCCTCCGAAGGCAAGGCAAGAGTCCTTCCTTTGACTGGTGTAATGCACAAATGGGACAGCCTTCGGAGTGTGCAGCTGTGCGTCATTGCGTAATTGGACGTCCTGCTTAACTTCAGCGCCGCTCTCGGCCCTTTGGCTAAGATCAAGTGTAGTATCTGTTCTTATCAGTTTAGTAAAAAATAAATAAATAAATTCAGCGCCGCAATTTCAAAATCAGTTCACGACATGAATGTGTCTCTGGCATCAGCACTCTGACACATATTTGTGAAAATGGAAGAAGATGCTTTAAGGTTGAATCTCCACGATTTATCAAGTAAAAACCATAAAGTGGATTAAACCTGAATATTTAACTGATCCTGGCTGAATTCGGCCGCTACTTAGTGCCATGAACGCAGCGGCGCATAATTCATCATGGAAATATGTTCTGTGATTTTTTATTTTTTATTTTACAGTAGCCTACAGTACAATAACAGTTATTTATAAATAACAATAACGGATAATAGCGGACTTTCGGTCCCTGTAAAAACAATAAAGAAATGTATAACTTTCTGAATGGCACAGTTGCACATAGTACATCATCATGGACACATATAAATTAATAAACAATAACTTTAGCGACTGAGACGGCATTAATTAACTTAACCGGCAATGTATCAAGATGAAGTTTATTATCTTTAAGCTTAATATTCTGGCATATGCTTATTCATATGTTTGTGCTTGACTGTGAACACACGTTTTGTAAGTTATGTGATAACATTCAGTGTAAACTGAAAATATCTACATATTTAAATGTATATTGCGCCGCCGGCGTCGCTGTTTCTACGCTCGCCATTTTTAAATCTCCCGGTAGACCGGTGTGGGCAATGCTTTATGGGTAGTCGGAGCGCACGGAGGATACACACATGCATCCTCGGAATTTGGGCAAAAGAAGGACTCTGTCCTCCGGAGCATCCTCGACATTGGGACAGTCCTTCGGCGGATGTCGATGACGTGGTGTCCTTCAAATCCAGCCGTTTGAGCATCCTTCCTTGACTTTGGGACACAGCCTATGTATATATGTATATGGTTACACTCGTCGGCATCTTGCGTCGCCATCTTGTTTCTGATACGCGGAGCAGACCATAATTGACCTATGGCTAAGCCACACCCCCAAACGCGATGAGCCAATCACAGTGCACATAACTAACTCAATACACTCGGACATTCTCTGCTTCCACATCCATTGAAATGCATTGGAGTTAGTCTGTTTTCAATCATTTTTATGTGTTTTTTGTTGAGATTTTAAGTTTAAAATGGTCAAACGGTGTGCATGGGGTACATGCAACTCTGACACAAGGTATAGCCCAATAATATGGGAGCAGTAACCCGGTTCCCTATGGCAGTGATTCCCAACCGCTGTTCCGCTATCTATCAATATCAAATCCAGCGACTCCGTCTTGAGCGCTAACGAGGTCGGCCGGCTTGTTAACAAGAGGCTCTTGTTAACGAGCCGGCCGACCTCGTTAGCGGCAGTTAGCTACAGTTAGCTCTGTAGCAGTACAGTGTGTATGTGCTGCTGCTGCAGGAGGTGTTCACTTAGCGATCTCTGTTTGTTTACAACAAGCACCGGAATGAGCGGTGTCAGTGGGGTGAAAAGACGAGTGAAAACCTCTAACCTGTTAATGAAGGCCCTTTTGGTGACTTCGAGATGATATTTCATTTTTCTGTCTCCAAAAGTGATTAATTGCCTCCTGTGAAATTTCTCTGACTGTCACAGCTGCCATAGCGCCCTTCACCGAATGTTGACAGTTTGTCCGAGTGAGTGGAGGGGGCGGGGCTTAGCCATAGGTGAATTGGACTGTGGCGGAGCGCGAGGAATCTGACGACACTGACTACACGCCTCTCTACACCGGCAACCCGACTGAGAGAAGCCGTATTTAGTAGAAAATCTTTAAAGAAAAACACTTGACGACCAGATGAATTCGAATAACAGCCTTGTGCGGGATTTAATTGGCAGATATTAAAAACAGATGATACAACGCATCCAATGTTCAGAACAACACTGAGAGACAACACCCAGTTTCTCTCATTTTACTTTGCAGGTTGGTGGATTTTTTTTGCAGCCAAACTTAGCACCCCCTGCTGGAATTTTCGGTGAATTGCAGGCTTAAGGCACTTCCTGGTTGGCCTCCATGCTCAGACATGGAAATTGCCGCCTGGTGTGGACCCAAGAGCATGGCTCAGAACACAATTGAACAGTGGAAAAGGTGATTTATTTACAAAGTGATTAAAGTGCAAAGGGAAGGGGTGGCCAGGGGTCCCAGGGTCCAAGGCAGTGGTGCAGGTGACTGGTGACAGTGACAAAGGATCAGGGTGTCCCCAAGCGGCGTCCACCAAGAGTTTCCACACAGTTCGGTTTTGTTTGGAATGTCCTTTTCCAGGTCACAGTTTCACACAAGAGTAAGCAGGCAGGGGACCACAAGGCAATCACACAGGCTGACAAAACAATCTGGTGACGATGAGGAGGTGATCCAGAGTCTTTATACTGGTGGCTTGACTATAAGATGAGAATCACCTGTGGCTGCCTGTTCAGCCCTCCACATTCACACAAAACTGACAGGAGAGAGAAAGATGAGGAGCAGACAGACAGGGAATGAACAAACAACAGATATTAGGAAGACAGGAGGTCTGCCATGAACTGAATCGTGACAATATCTCTTTGGCTGACTGCCAGACAGCCCTACACATGGGTCTGTATGTGACTGGCTGAGTGAGTGACTGCCTGACTAATTTACCTACATTCTTCAGGGGTTGGGGCTGCTGGTGCTCTTCAGCAGTTAACAGTTTGATACTGCATTTTGTTATTTTGTTGTTGCATCTATTACCTGTACCATTCTCAGTAAAGGAGGGCGTGGAGCAGCTAAACATTTAACACACCGAGCAAAAGCTATCGATTTTCTTTAACCTTGGTTAAACCTTGGTGGTTTTGGTCCCTAACCCTAAGGAAGTATTTTTAGTTCTGAAACCAAAATGTTCTTACAAAATGAATGGTCAGTTTTTGTTGTGTTTAAGCAGCAATTGTAAAGTGTGATATTTCGTAGGATATAAATCGTATACGTGCATAAACCGTTCATTAGAATATGTTGCATAGTTAAACAGCTCTTGTTGTATGAACATCAAAACAAGATGATTAGAAGAGCAAGCTCTGTCCTGAACTGTCCACTGGACTCCATAGAGGAGGTAGGTGAGAGGAGGATGTTAGCCAAGCTGGCATCCATCATGGACAACCCCTCTCATCCCCTGCATGACACTGTGGGGTCTCTGAGCAGCTCTTTCAGCAGCAGACTATTACACGCAGGGTGTAAGAAGGAACGCTTCCGCCGGTCATTCATTCCAGCTGCCATAAGACTGTACAACACCAGCACAACCTGAACATTTTTGCATGTAATCTGCACTCTGCACATTCTCCACTTAATTTGCACTAAGCTGTATATAGTATATTATTGTATGTTTTGTATATTGTTAAATGTCTTTTCTTAGATTGTTTATTTTTTATCTTTATCTTAGAAATTGTGTGAAATTTTGCGGCTGTAACAAAGAAATTTCCCCACTGTGGGATTAATAAAGTCAAATCTAATCTAATCTAATCTAAAACACAACTAGAAAATTTCCTCTGGGGAAATTTTGAAAGGGCCACGGGGGCTACTGCCGGTGTGTGTAAACTATGTGTGTGTGTGTGTGTGTGTGTGTGTCTGTTCCTGCATTTTTAATATGGGAGTCAAAGGGGCTGTTTTATGCATGTTGGTGGCACATCTGTGCGTCGTACGGCCAAACTATAACTCTGACAGCTTTACCAGAGGATTGTGAGTGAGAAGACAATTTTTCCTACGTTTCTATGTATAAATTATTTCTGTAGAGTGGAATTTGTGGTCTGGAGCGCAGTTTTCAAATGTATTTTTTGACAATTTTTTATCTCCCTCTACACTCTGGCGATGACATCACACACTGTGACACGAACATTCCATGCAACCCATTATAATCTCAGAATTTCTCCAAAAATTATCATGGTCATTGAAAAGGGATTGATAAAAAACTATATGACCTATCGAAACGTGGATTAATACACCGATACACAAGACTTGTGTCTACTGTTTAAAGTTTAAATGGAGTCTCTAGATGAAATTATGCTGGAGAAGTAGATGTTTAAAAATCTCCAATTATTGTTCATTTTCGCTCATTTTATTCCAGCTCTCCCATTCACTTCAATGCAACGTTTTGATATATAATTTGTCTAGTAGTGGGATGAAATTGTGTCCGGAAGAGGAAGAAGAAAAAATCCACAGTATAGTGCTCGGGGCAAAGCCGGTCCAGCCAGTCCAGCCGGACCAGTGCTCGGTGCGATTGCCCCGTGGCCCTAACAAGAAACAAAAAGACAAACTGAAGTTTTTTTGTTTTTTTTAAATTTGTGTTTATTGACTTTGAGTCGGGGCAGCTTTTAAAACCATTGTTTGGTTTCTTCTTGTGTACCTTTAGTAAAGCAAATATTTACCCATTATTACCTAATACCTTTGTCTACCTTGTTCCTATTTTAATGTTTTTCTTGGTCTAAAAGGCAGAGCTGATCCAGTGTAGATCGTTTTCTTGGAATGATTAATAGAGCTGCAAGTACTGCAAGAGCTGCAAGTTATGGCGTTAACCTCAAACCTACATTCAGTTGTGTCAACACAGTTAATTTCTTTCTTCTTGCGACTTGAAAAGTGTTTTTACAAAATGAATGTTCAGTTTTTGTTTTGTTTAAAACAGTAATCGTGATGTGTTATATTTTTGGATATCCATCTAATCACGCTGCATAACCATAGACAGTATAAATAATGGACATAGTGACCGTGACATCCCCAGTTGGTTTGTGGACTGCCTGTTTGAAGCATCGAGTTTGGCGTTACACTCATATTTAGACTGTGGAGGAGCGAGAGGTGGATCTGACTGACAACTAACGACACTACACTACACACCATCTACACTGGCAACCTGACTGCACTTGGCTGCGAAGTAGCTGCTAAATCATGTTAGCAATAACTGTACCGTGAGCTGGGATGGTAATTTTGGCTAGCAAAAAACACCGGAAAAATTGAACAGTGACTTGGACTGTCTGTTAGTCCAAACATTCGCTGAACAAGACATTTTTAAATGAACAAAATGTTGAAAATACAGTGTGAAAGGGTCAAAGTTCTGAAACGAAACTGGACGATAACACGGACAACGACAAACAAGTTCACGGCTATTTTAAAGTACATGTTGCCGTGGATACGCATTGATTTTCTTCTCTCCTGATGAGGGCTCTCCTTGTTAGTGACCTGTCAATCAAAGGTAGCCGCGCCCCCAAATCATATATCATATTCTTTATCATCTATTTTCTTCCAAGTTGGACCATTATTTACATAATTAACATCATATTTTCTTAAAGATTTGAAACTAGTGATTGAGACCATAGCTTTGTCATGATAATGTTTTATAAGGTAATAAATCAAGTGAGAAGTTTTCTCATTTAATATTGAGATAGATAGGACCCAAATGCTTCTGCAGCCGCCGTTAGCGCCCCCTGTTGGATTTTTTGGTAGAATGGGAAAGAAAGGGTGAGGTCACCTCCGGGTTAAACAACTTGTGGTGTACGAACATCAAAACACAACAAGAAACAAAAAGAGAAACTGTATCTAGTTTGTTTTTTTTAAACTTGTGTTTATTGACTTTGAGTCATTGTCATTGTCATTGTCATCGACACTGGTGACGTCCTTGGAAAGTGTTGCAGTGGCCCTGATGTACAAATCACATCTGTTGTCAGGTTATTCAACTTCACTTTTCTAAAATGTAATGAAAAGTACATTTATACATTTGTGTAAATATTTTTTGTCATATATTGTGTGATATATTTCAGATGAAACACAAGGCACTTGGACACCTTTAAAATACTGATTAGGATCATTCAATGTGCAAAGAAGAATACAAGATAAATCAACACAGATACTGGCCAGACATGGCCATTGTCAAACATTTCCCCTTTAAAAAAGAATCGAGGCAGCTTTTAAAACCATTGTTTGGTTTCTTCTTGTGTACCTTGTTAGTGAAGCAAATGTGTACCCATTATTACCTAATACACACCTTTGTCTACCTTGTTCCTACTTGAATGTTTTTCTCGGTCTAAAAGGCAGGGCTGATCCAGTGTAGATCATTGTCTTGGAATGATTAATAGAGCAAAGAATGAGCTAAAACAAACTGCAAGCAATGGCGTTAACCTCAAACCTACATTCAGTTGCGTCAACACAGTTCATTTCTTTCTTCTTGCGACTTGAAAAATCACATGGTCGGAGTGATAGCTTTGTATGGATTCTAATGTTTCGTCACACATCGTAGTGGCCTAAATGCCAAGGCCTTCCCGGGTTCAAACAAACCAGAGAGCAGCTGACGGCCCCACTGAGATCACTTTACAACCAGTAAATCAGTGAGGCTGCTGCGTCGTCGTGCTGTAAAATGTGTTGCATTAAGGGGGGTTGATTATTTTCTAGCAGGTAGGAAGTCATCTCAGGTGTTTAACTAATTGCCAGTGCCAGATTAAATCTACTGAAACCTTCTTTAAATGACACGACAGTGAATCAGATACCAAATCACCTTAATTAATTCCATTTTGTAACATACCATAACATCTGCTACAAAAACACATTTTCTCAAACATAAATACTTTGTAAACAGTTTCAAAAATGTCTTTTAGTGTTGAATTTCAAATCTTTTGAAATTGAAATCCTGAACTGCTCACATTCTAAACTTTGCCACCAGGGGAAAAAAACAGATGAATGTAACTTTGTTGGATGTTAATGAACCTGTATTCATTAATGTTACATTATATTATCGTGTATGGATTGTATTGTTTCTTGTTGCTCCCCACCATCTTGCTTTTCACCCGCATATTATTTATGGGGTATGTGGCAGCAGAGAGTGGAGGTTGTCAAACATGAAAACACCCAAATGGTTAGTGCATCTGCTCTCAGAACCTGGATTAGTGGATCTACAGGTGATTGTCCATTGTAAAAAGTTTTTCGACCGTGAAGTCAAGTTGTAGATGAACAGGAAGTGACGGGCGAATGAAGGAATATTAAAGGGTCAGTTCACTTAAATTGCACCACATATGTGGCATATGGTCATGTCAGATGTGGAGATATTTACCTCAAAAACATCTGGTATTTACAGAATTTGAATAGTAAGGCTCATTAAATGGCAATAGGACAGGCGATAACACAAAGAATAGCTGAAGTTTATGTGTCTTTTATGCTGCTACTCTGTTGAGCCAAAATATTGGTTTATGGTACCTAGCATAAGGCATCACAGGAAAGTCAAAGTATAATAAAGGTCGGTCGGGTTCATCATCTGGGGACCATACATGTCTGTACAAAATGTTATGGGAATCCATCAACGAGACATAGAGAAGTTACTGTTCAATTCTTCAAAATTCCTTTTTGAAAGGTGCTTAACGCAACATTTAGAACATTTATATGACAGTAAACTATCGAACATTTATATGAAAGTAAACTATCTATGTAGATGTGTGTGTGTGTGCGTGTGTGTGTGTGTGTGTGTGCGCGTATGTGTTGTAATACAGACTTATCTGTTCTTTGTTGTAGCCTGTCAAGCTGAGCATGCATGTTAGTGTTATTAAGTACCCAGTGTGTTAAAAAAGTGAAGCCAGAGGGTGCCTGTGCCTGTAAGTGTCCGTGTGTGAGAAGTTGGGCATGAGAACAAGGGATTGGAGGCAATCCCTGCTCAGACTGTGAACCATTGATTTGCTCTGAATGTTGTGTACAGAACCGTTAATGCTGTTTTCACCAGAAATCTAAAATCTCAAAATGTCAGCAGATGAAAATGGATCTGCAAGGCCACACATCGAAAGGGATACGATTTGTTTTTTTGTTCGTTTTTTTTCATTGAGGTGAACTGACCCTTTAAAGACTTTTGCAACCCAACACTCAGGTCTTGTTTAGGCTTTGTACACTCAACATGACTTTTGTCCTTTTCAGTCTTTTCAGTTGTTTCTGGGCTGGAATGGCTGAAGTGCTTTTTTATGGCTCCGCAGGTGACAGTGACCTTTGATCCCTCACATACACACACACACACACACACACACACACACACACACACACTCATCATAATCACGCATGTATGCCTGTGAACACACACACACACACTCAGACATACATGCATGGACACAGAAAAACAACCACACGCTCCCTGGTTTGATGCATTGCTGAGTGCACATCCTAGCTGACGACAGCTGGTTTTAGGAGGAGTGCCCTCGGGGGAACAACCACCCAGGACAAAGGGTCACTTTGTCTATGCCCCACCCCGGCAGACAGGTTCAGCACCTCCCCCTCCTCTCCCTCCTCCTCTTCTTCTTCGCATTCCATCTCCTTCGCCGTCATCCGCCCCAGACCTCCCAGGGCTCCCAGCCCTAACATCGATGCAGCTGAAAGTCCAAAGTGCAGCAGAGGAGAGTCCGAGAGGCCGAGTGGCCCTATGCCGCCTCCTCCTCCCATCGAGAAGAGTGGCGCCCCATGATGGCCTAGAGCTCTTGCGTGGCAGAATGCAGAGAGAGGCAAAGAGGTCCCCAGACCCCCAAGAAGAGCTGCAGCAGCCCCAGGGATGATAATGTGGGCCCCACTTAGAGTGGGTGGTTCAATGGCACTCTGGTGCCCAGGAAGGCCCAGCCCCGCCCCCAGCCTGCTCGCAGCGCCTTGCTCCTGGGCGACAAAGTGCCCGTGGGCCTTGATGTGCTTGCGTAGCGAGCTGGGATCTGTGTAGCGCTTCAGGCAGCCGGCCATCTTGCAGTAGTACGGCTTGTCGACGTAGTGGGTGCGGGTGTGTTTGAAACGGTCGCTGGAGTTGGAGTAACGTTTGCTGCAGCCTTCATAAGGGCAGATGTAGGGTTTCTCTCCTAAATGGATGACAAAAGAAACAAAAGGAGAATAAATAAATAAATCACTTGACGTCTCAAGGCTTCCTTTATTATCATAAAGTATTAGTTTATTTGCACACGTTGCATGTGTGAAAGTGTAAGCTAACTCAAATATGGTTATCACTAGGAGCTTTGACCAGGAGATCCTGTTCCTGCATGCCTTATATTATGTCAGTGTTGTTGAAATACTTTCTCCTGTATGTTTGACACTCGTACGTTGTATATGAGCTGATGATGTAAGGATTATTTCATGGCATTTGCCTTTACTTGACAGCCCTATTAGGAATACAAACAGGTTGAAGAAACATTCACAGAATTAAATCAATATGGAATAAACTCTTGTTCTTTAAATCACTGCTACCAGTCTTCTCAGTAGCAAGTTTCCAAGTCAAGTCTCAGGTCATTTATTTTCCATCAAGTTAAATTGCAAGTCACCAAAACAGTGACTGGAGCCCAAGCCACAAGACTCAAGCCCAAATCTCTGTTTTAAGTAACAAGTTCAGGTTTAATCCAATTTTTTCAAGCAATCTTTTGCAGTTTTCATTCTGAATTGAATTCAATTGATTATTCAGAATGAATAATCAATTTAATTCGGTTCTATTGAACCCTCATAATCGGCACGTTTCATGTATTTTGCATATTAACATTATTTACGTCAGTTAAAAAATGTTCAGTTCAAGCTCAGTGATCTGTCTAAACTTCTTTTGTTTTGAGACACTGAAACAAGACTGGGAACAAAGTGGACTGACAATATTTTCATACCTAAAGAACTTCATGAAGGCTGAAAATTAGATAAAATGAGTCATAAAGGCAGGTGGTGATACACACTGACAGCAGTCTCGTTATTCCCTTTGATCCATGTTACCTCTTGTTTTGGCATATTTGATTCCTCTCAACAGTCTCAATAAGGAAGTAAAGACCAGACTTAATTAAGTTGTGCAGGAAGTAGACATGGCTCCTGGCTTGGGCTTGTTTTGGAAACAGAGGCGATAACGAAGTCGGGCAAAAGTCTCTGCTTCTGTCATACAGTGTATGACAGTAAAAATACAGCTTCAACTCTGTGGTGCCACACTCTCCTTCAAGGACAAAATGTGATGATAATTTTATCCTGTCTTCTTAGCCAAGAAACTAGTTTCTAAAGCCTGACAGATATATCGGTTGACAGATACTGTCTGATGATATTTGCATAAATAGGCATATCGCATCAGTATATATTCTGTCTGATATGTGCTGTTATGAAAACTTTTTTACACAATATATAATGTAGAAAATGTTGCTTGGTGTGATTTAGAAATGGCATTAGCTAATATGACTTATTCTTTTTTTAATAGTAATTGCCTGACATTGAACATTATTGCACTATTTTCTCAGTTATCATTTATTTACTTAGCTGACAATGTAATACACTATTTGTATTATATATAATAATGTTAGATACCATTTCATAAAAAAATTATGTTTTAGAAAGTAGCTCTCTGGGTACTTTTGCAGAGTGGTAAAAAAAATAATAATTTCACAATCCACATATAAAAGGTCTATTTTCATTCCAGCTAAAAAAAAAATGTGTCTACGATACCGTCCGCCATATCCATTATTGAATATTTTCCCCCGATCACTTTCGGCATCTGTCTCAAATATCCTCATCAGTTGGGTTGGTTTCCACTGTTGCACCTTTAAAGTTCTAATTTGGGCGATTGTTAAAATCATGCCAAATGATTTAGCACTGATGAATTTAATTGTTCCCATAATAAACAAGACTAACGGGTCCACCAGGACCTGCCCTCAAGTGAGTGGCAGTCAAATTACAGTGGCATCATGCTCACATTGAAAAAGCTAACAAGCTGATGTTTGGCTTGTAAAATGTTTACCATGTTCACCATGATTTTAGTTGCAGGTGACTGAAATGTAATTAGTTTTGCAGATATCTGGCCACATAGCAAAAAACTGGGCTCGGGGATACATTTTGATGATAGCACTGCATGAAATGTCAGAAGATCAAAACAATTCATCCTCAGGGGACCCTGAATGTCTCACCCATTTACATTTAGTAATTTAGCAGACGCTTTTATCCAAAGCGTCTTACAGAAATGAGAAACAATCACGGTATAGTGCACTAAGAGCCATTAATGCAGCAATAAGTGCTAGTGAGGATTCTTTAAGGAGTAGAGTTGTGGTGTGGTGCTAGGATAGAAGGTCCTCTCTGTAGAGCTGGGTCTTCAGGAGTTTTTGCTCTGGTAGGAACTGGTAGTGGTTCCACCAATGGGGAACAACAAACGCAAAGAGTTTGGATTGCCTTGAACGAACAGGTGGCAGAGCCAGGCGTGAGGTAGCATATGCCTGAATCAGGGCGTTCAGGTAGGTAGGAGCAGTACCAGAGACAACTTTGTAGGCGAGCATTAGAGATTTGAATTTGATGTGGGCTGCAACAGGTAGCCAGACCTTTTTGGCTGGTTGTAGACCCGGTGCCTTCTGGATCATCTGAAGGGGTTTCACTGAGCAGGCTGGCAGGCCGGACCAAAGAGGGCCAACATACTGACTGACCGACTCTGCTATACTTAGACTGACGAACGTCAGTCTAGAATTGTCGAGCTGACAATTCCTCCAACACATGAACTCATTACAGCACAATAACAAGTCCTCCATAACACCAGTAAAAGTGCTGAATTGTGTGAGGTGCTGATAAGAAGGAGTGATAAGAGGAAACAGTAAACTGACCCCGGTAGCTCTGGAGGAAATTACACACAAAACACAACATCCATGTACGCTTCAGATAAGTCAGATTCTTCCTGCTTCCGGGTATATTTCAGGGTCACACAATGTGACAACTAAAAAACGTATTTGCATAACAAATGTCAAGCAAATGACTCTACATGAGACAGACACAGTAAAGAGAGATACATTTCTTTGAGCTGTAATGTAAAATGGTCAGCTCTGTTTCAAGGGGCAGTCCATCTACTGTTCACCAGCCAGTAAAAACATTTGTGTTTTATTTTCTGTGGCTCTGGAAGATGCTTTGTAAAATCTGAAAAATTTCCCTGATGATGTCATAGTGATGTCATCGGAGTTAGCCATCTTGTTCTATTGTACACTAATTTAAAACACCCTGCAGTGGGAGCTGGTGGTGTGGAGTTTGAATGACGCAGGCCTTTACCAGACAGGCATGGTCAAATTACAAGACCCCTATTAGAGATGCATTGTGGGAAATGTAGGACCCTGTTTTCTTAGAGCCTGACCCACAATAAAGTTTATTACATGTCAGCCTCTGCTGCTTCCATTTTGACCATTGTTTTTATGATAGTTTGTCACAAACATAAAATAGTAATAGCTCATTAATAAAGTTTTAACCCAACATTACTGAAACATGAGTAAATAGTGTTTTAATTGGGAGAATTAAAGCCCAAGTATTAACAGCAGCAGGACAGCAAATCTGGGAAAAATATTCTAACTGTATTTTTGGTCGCATTAAAATAAAAAATGGTTCTCTATAACAAAGAGGAATAATATATATTCAGCTTTGAATACACAAACCATACACATTGGTCTTTTCACAAGATTTATTGCCAATGACAATATAGAATCTCAACAAACAAACTGTATTTGATTTTCTTGTGAACTCACCTGTGTGTGAGCGGGTATGTATCTTCAAGTTCTCCAGACGTGAGAAGCTCTTGTTACAGGTGGGACAATGGTGCGGTTTCTCATTGGTGTGTGTGCGGATATGAATCAGCATTTTATACCTATGAAACATTGGACAAATTTAGTTGAAACTAAATACACTGATGTTGAATGAGAACTAGTTATGTTAAAATATAAGGCTGCTAAAACTGTAACACATAATATTCTTACTTTACTTAACACTGCAGATTATAGACAACTGAAACCAGGACTACCACTGTCCTTTTGTTTTGATGTTTTCATACTTTGCAGCCTGAGGTAAAAATAACACAAATGTTTTATAATATAGTACAGCAGACATGCAAAAAAAAAAAACTTGGTGACACATTTGCATTCAGCTGGTTCTTGTTGAATGTAGATGCAGTATTGTTAAGCAAGCATTATACATATACATTATATATTGTCACACATACATTGTCTTTTAGTTTCTCTCCATTTTAGCTTATTTGACTTTTAAACCTGTATCTGCCTCAGCAGTGCAGAGACCAGTTTGAACACATGCATCTGTTCTTTGGTTCGTGTGGCCTTGAAAACCTTAAATAGTGATTGTTGGACCCCCATTCTACTATACATCTATACATACAGATTATTAGTAGGGGAACTACACTACAGCTGAAAAGAAAAAATAAGAGATAATAGATAATTCTATTAATTCCAGTTGATTAATTACATCAAGACAAATATTGTATTAATAACTATTTCTATTATAAGTTGTCTGAAATGTTATGTTATGTTAGTGCTAATATACAAATTAGGCAATATCTTCTATTATGTGCTAATTTATATAAAAATCAAGAACAGAAATCTAACTATGAAGCCAGTATTAATAACAGTCTTATTATTATTATTATTATTGTTGTTGTTGTGGTTGTTGTTGTTATGATTGTTATTATCATTATTAATATAATAATAATAATAATGATGATCATAATAATTGTTATTTATGTATTATTAATATAGCTATTAATAACAGAAGCAGTAGTAGTAGTAGTAGTGGTTGTGGTATTAAGTATTAAGTTTAGACATAATCATGACACTTTATAAACAAAAAGATAATATACAAATCAACATTTGAAAAACAATTGCTAGCTGTGATCTACTAAGGTTTTGCTGAACATACATTCGTAAAATACTGCAAACTACAGATTAAAAAATAACTTCAAATTAAACAAAACACTGTTGTTAAAGCCAATATTGTAATATACTTATTTATGAATAATATTTATGTATCTCAAGGCAGCACAAGCTGTCAGTACATATAAAACGTATGTACATAGTGGGAGGGAGTTCCTTCACATGTGTGCAACTCAAATATTTGTATTAGAAAAGTTTATCAGGTGAGTGAAATGTGCTGACATTTCTGTGGGAACAGTAGGAACATACCTAGCATTGAAGCCCCGGCCGTTTCGAGCACAGCCCTCCCACTGGCAGCAGTACCCAGAATCCTTTTCAGGCTTGACGTGGAAATCGTTGATGTGATCCACCAAGTCCTGCAGCGAGTCGAACAGCAGGTGGCACTAGAGGATCGAGAGGGGGACATACATTTATACACATTGACTGACTGACCGGCTTCAGTTGATGAAACTGATGAGAAATCATGCTGTAACTTAGATTTGTTTTTAAAAGAGTTTAGCAGTTATTCTACACATCACACTATCTGAAAACATTTTAAATTAAGACCTTGTTAAATGCTTCTGTCGCTTTTCTTGATCACTTGTGACATACTGTATTTGCAGTTTTTTTCAACTTTCGTCACATAATGTATTTATAATTAATCTTGCAGACATTAAAATTCTTTAAAATCTCATAATAAACAACACACACAAGCTCCCAGAGACCAGGTGGTATTTAGATATATATTTGTCACACAACTAATTTAAACCTCCCCCCGAATCTTTATTATAACAAAGAATTACATAAATTATAACAAAGAAATATAAATTATAACAAAGAAAAGCAGCATGACTGTGAATTTTTCTGCTTAAATGAATGCAATGAATGCATGTCATAATAATAATTTGAATAAATGTCAGCCCTAATTTGTATTTAACCTCCTTGACTAATTATATTATATTATATAATGCGGTTCATTAAACTGACTTGTTAGATTAGATTAAATTAAATTTATTGTCCCCAAGGGGAAATTCATTTTAACATCACTGTACATTCGACAGATAACACAGACGCTCAACATTAACGACACACAACACATAGAAACATTGTTTTACTGATTCATGAGGACTTCAATATCATAATGAAAAGCATCTTTCAATGGAATTGTATCGTGATGATCGTGATCATATTTTGAGATACTTTGATAACAAGAACCTACTTACTCACTTTTACTATAATTTCACTTTAAATTGTTGCTTTCATTTTGCACCAAAGTTTCAATAAACTTCATTTGTCATGTAATTAATTCACACAGGAGCGTACAAATATTGTCTTTATCATGCAGTTATTTCATGTGTTTATTTGTTAAATTACCAGAAAACATTCAATATCAACATATTTATTGTTACCGAGATATGAAATTAGAGTAATCCGGACCATGTGTGCATTGATATACTATAACTTTATTTTGATTTACTTTTCACCGTAATTATATTCACCTTCATCCAACGGCAGGCCAGCTGACCGTCCAATGAGGGCTCTGGTGAAACTTGCTTCTCTCTGTTCTGACTGATGAACATGGAGGAAGGAAAGCTGTACGCTCTCGGTGGGCTTGCAATTGGCAGATAAAACGGGTAACCCTGTGGAGAAGCTCCGCCCTCCAGACCTCGATGACGAGCTGCTTCCTGAAAGAGAGGAGGATGGAGAGAAAGGTCAACCAAGGAAGTAGGGGTGCACCGATCGATCTGCGCCGATTTCCCTAATTTTGCGGGATCTGCAGATTCTTTTACGTCAAACCGATCTTATCTAGCATCTTATCTACCTTGATATAACCCACCACAGGCGAAGCAGTGCTCCCAACTTTGTAGCTAAATTTAGCGAATTTTCAAACCCCTTAGCAACTATTTTTCAAGAAAGCGACTAGAGACAAATCCAGCGACTCCTTCTTCCTCTTCTTAATGAGCCGCTAACGAGAACGGTTTGTTTCTTCTTCTACAGCTTGGCATCTAGCCCGCCACACTGTATCATCAAATGCTACGCTGCCCCCGTGCGGAAGGCACCAGTAATACAACTTTTTTTCCTTACAGATATCATGAACTATTCGATTTTTGTAATGTTTTTTTACAATTCGAATATTCGAAAATCGATGCCCATCCCTAGTTGTATGTATGTTATACTATATCGAAACCAAAAACTCAGGACACTTTATTTATGGTTGCAGTTCTTCTGTTAGTTTGTCCTGTAAATTGTTGCTATTTACCTCAGACATTGTTATTTCCTTTATTTGTTAAAGAAAAGTACTGCTGTGTAATTGTTTTTCAATAAAATAAGATTCAAACATTCAAGGTTCAGCTGTGAGTTATAAAAAAATCGGTATCGGCCAAAATCGGAATCGGCAGGTCAGGCTTTTAAAAAATCTGTGATTGGCCAGAAAATTGCAATCGGTGCACCCCTACAAGGAAGACAATCTAATGCCGTAAGTAGGCCTATACGAGGCCAGGTGGGAAAAACTGTTTGTGTAGTAAACCTCTGTATTCTAAATCAAAGATGGATGTATTTCAGACAACATGCTGGCGAATATCACTATTTCAATCGTTAGCTACTGTTGTAGCCATTTCTATGGAAGATATAATTTGTAACACCCAATAATAATCATTGTAATAATCATTTTATACTGAGATAATTTCAATTTGATTATATTTCTTAGACCAGAGAAGTTCTGTGTTGCAAGTGATATGTAGAAATGAGAGTAATAATGTCATTGGATTGGCTGTTAGATTTATATAAATAGAAATAGAACCCTGTGAAACAGCCAGAAGCCACTGGACCTTGGAGCAACACAGTCTTTTGACCTGCACTAGTCAGTTAATGTATCCAAGAAAGTATAGATCCTAAGTTTGTAAACTGTATGATTTTAAGTTCATAAGTAAACAGACAAAAGAAGAACTTTGGATTCCAGACTTTTATTTTCTGATGTTTGTGTTGAGTGCTAAGAACTTTGAGGTCCTAAGCTAGTGAGTCAGTGTTGCTGCTACAGCTGTTTGAATGTGTCTGATTTTACTTAACAGCTTTATTTAGGATTTTTATCTTGTGTGACTACAAGGCTAACAGTTCTGTAACACGATCAGAAGTTGGGATAACATGCGTTTTTCCCTTATTTCCCACTAAAAAACATGGACGTAGAAATGCATCTGGGTTTTGTTGATAAAAATATGTTAACATTGGGTATTTATTTTACAATTTTGCTGAAATTTTTGGAAAAAATAAACAGATGTCAATGAAGTTGAAATTAAATATTTTTACCTAATTTCTTTTATTAATTCTTATTGACAGATAAAGTGTATATCTTCTCAAAACTTTATTAATCATATCACAATGAAAATGAAACCAAAATTAAGAGAGGATTATATCTGAAAACAAAATTATTCCAACTTTAAGGACCACCATGTATTTGTTGTGTGCACCCTTCAACACCATGAAGCATGTCTGGTAGCACAGCAGCATGTCTCAGACTGACATGAAGTGGATCTCTTGTGTCTGGGAAATTGTCATGTTTAGATAATCGAATGACACATGGGCACAATGTGTCATGGGTCATTCCCTGACTGTGTTCTGTGTCTGGCTGCTTATGGCTATATTCTATGGCCTGTTTATCTAAATAGTGGCAGGACTCCGTAAAACAACTTGATTTTAAACTGATATTAATCTTTTATCAAAGATTGTCATTTTAGTAAGTATGACTTTTGGCTGTGTAAAAATGCACAGTAAAAAGAGCTCTAGAAATGGGATGAGTGGGGAAAAAATGATGTTACATTATTTCTAGTAAACTACAGGATTGTTGTACTTTTTGACAGCATTCATAAATCACCCCATGTGCTTTATATAATACTGTAGGCCAGAAGAAACAGATGCATTTGATTTCCAAAAGTAACACATCCATATTTAAAAGTGACAATGCTGTTTGTTTAATTAGTTCTTACAAGGAAACATATATTTTATAAAAAAATAACTGTCTGAGGCTGCATTCTAAAATGGTAAGAATTTAACTGGGCCTCGTATAGAACCTTGTGGTGCCTCGCCTTTGACAATAATAATAAAAAAGAGTGATAAACTGATTGTATTAGGGTAGTAAAGTAGTAAAAAGTATATGTTTTGTGCTGTTGAATCTGCTGCTTCCGCTCTTATAATAATAATATCATTAGTTTGTCTTGTTTACTTGTGGTACTATCACTGAACTTTATGATTTAATTCATTTTGTTGACATTGCTGTTTAAGATTAGATTGGATTATACTTTATTGATCCCACAACGGGGAACTTCACTTGCCACTGCAGCAAAAACCATAAGTAAAAGGTGTGAATATAAATTAAAGTGGGGGTAAAAGCAGTAGTTTGAATGAAAAATGAAAAATATAAATACAGATCAAGATTAAAAGCTATGGTGAGTAGTGTAACGATAAGTGCTATCAAGTGCTATGCTGCCTGGCTAAATACCACCATCTTTGGTTGGAAGAGGATGGTGTTTCTCTATGTATTGATGTATGATGGAAGCAAAGTGGGGTTTTTTTAAAGATGGTCTGCATGTTTAAAATTAGAAGGGAAATTCACACTGACATGCTAAGTGAATTATTATGGACAAAAATCCGTTGCTAATAGCTTCAAAGACGTCTTTGAAGTTTGTCTGGGAGACATAATTAGTGCTTATCAAAGTCCACTTTTAATGTTTTAGACAATTTTTTAAAAGGGTACTTTCTGAGCTAAAAGATGAATCTGGGCCAAGCGGAGAGATTTGATGCTCTAACAAAGAAGCTGTGTGTTTCATGTTTTACCACTCAAGCATGGCTAGAATTAGATTTAGACAGAGTCACTGGGCGGCTCTGTGCTGTGTGCAGACACTGCAGCAGCAAATTAGATTCACTCCCAGGATCCCAATTCAATTCAATCCTGCTGAAGAAGAGTGGGGAGCATTTGGACACAATCAGTAGCTGGCTGGATTATTCTGAGAAGACCGTGGTCATGCCTATGGATAAGATTAACTGCTGACGTGAAGAGAGACACCTACATAGAACAGTCTTCCCTCAAGTTGACCTTAAGGAAACAGTTTGGCTCTTAGAATGAAATTTAAAGCAGCTATAAGCTGTTTTTTATTAATCATGTATCAGATAACAGTGTGAAATCAATCACTCTTTTTTATATATAATTACAAATAATAATCCAGTGCCTGTAAAGCCTATAACCTTTCTGTTTTGCTTCTCTCATGGGTCTTTTTCGGCCACACAAGGCAAGTGTTTCAGTAAAAAAAAAAAAAAAGTAAAATCCGCTGTACGCTGCCTGTTAGTGTGCACAGTGGAGCTTGTAGCAGCTAAACAGTCAGATATTTCCCCCAGGAGTTGGAAGAGACAAAAACCAGAGTTAAAAACTGAGTTAATAGTAGACAGAAACACATATCCAAAATAATAAAATTTAATTTTAAAATATAACAGCTGGATGTATAAATAAGCAGCTATTATTCTACTACTCGTGATAAATGAAAGTAATGTATCAATTATCTAATCAAACTTGCACTGGATACCAGCCTTAAAATGCTTGTGATGCATCTTCTCTGGCTGTAGCCAACTTAATTTCTGTAAGAATTACTTTGTTTTAACATACTTTGCACCTTCAGCACATCCAGGCTGGATTTAATCACAATAACTATGGGTGGGATTTTTAAATTTCTTTTGTGTCAAGATCATCACACTATACGTTCTAATGTCAGTGTCGCACTCACCCGCGTGAAGAGATGTGGCTGTGGGCTGCTGCTGCTGTGAGGCGACTCCAGAGGTGAGGAAGGGAAGGGGGAGGAGGGGGAGGAAGGAGACGGGGAGAGGGAGGAGGCATGGCGGGAGGAGGGTGACAGGCTGAGGTCCATGGGTGGAGGACTGAAACAGGACCCGGGTCGTTCTTGAGGGGAAGACTGGGATTCTAGAATGGAGATTAGAGGTGAAATGGGATGATGTTACATTTGTCATAAACAAGTAAAACCTTTCTATACAATATAAGTGCTTGGGGTTACTGTAGGTGGCTAAGTTAGCTTGTAACTGAAGTTTAAAAATTGCTATTAGTGTACTTTTGGATATTTCACCAATATTATGTGGCTATGTTTCACGCCCTTGACATGGTGAAGGTATTTGAGTCCTGATCTAACTTTGGGTCCACCTCTAACCTCAGAGGAACCAGACAAGTTGAGTAAATGAGTTGGATAAAAAACCCAATGTGCACCTTATTTAGAATTTTTCTGATAATTTTCATATAATATGAAAAGTTGGCTCCTCGTTGGAACCAAAATAGCAGGTTCTCTTTCTTTAATATGTTTTTGTCCCTTAAGCATTTGGCGACCCCCAGACATGATTTTGGGGCCCTCTTGGGGGTCCTGACCCCCATGTTGAGAACCACTGCACTATATAGCACTAAGGTTACAGGAATCCCAACAGGAGCTGTTTCAAGACCTTGTTGTAAGGGGGGTAAATTAGGAACACCTTAAAACAATCCACATAGTTATTTTATTTGAATATATTAATTATGATACATATTGCTGTAACTACACTGTTTTTAGTTCAGTCTTGCTGCTGGGAATCTCCAAAGACCCCTGGTGTCCTTCAGGAACATTTAGCTACTCCTTGTGGGTTTTGTGGCATGATTATACTAATAATAATAATAATAACATAATAATAATAAATAATAATAATAATAAATATACTATTTATTGTTGTTCTTGTGTTGAGCTGCCGGCTCTACAACAAATTGCCCCTCTGCCTTAATAAAGATTCCTTGATCCTTGACGAAGAGGATCATGGGAGGCACGCATATGAAAGGTCAAATTATTCGGCATTATTAAACAAAAAGAAAATACACTTAGTGTAGACAAAAACAGCCATAAACACACATTGGACATTGTGCACATAATTAAGCAGTTGGGCTGTAAAGTATGAAGTTACACAGTGCATCCAGATGGACACAGAGGACACGTTGTGGTCGTCTTTGAGGACAGTGTCACGCTCTTCCTGTTATGAGCCACACTGACAAATCTGTGAACAATAAATGTCTATTTGTGGACAGCTGCCATTCATTAGATTTACAATATTAAGTTACTAAGTGAGAACACAGAATCCACTTATTCTATTGCGTTATCACAGTGATAGTCTTCACCACTGCAACATGGCATCAGCAAAGGCATGTCATGTGTGTTGGAGTGAGGGGAGAAGTGATTTGTTGACACGACTCTTGGGAAGAATTCTGTGTGTTGTGCTTCAGTTTATCTGGTTACCTGGGGAGGAGGGTGGAGATGGAAAGGTTGTGCATAGCAGGCGTGGTCGTATGGCGCTGAGAGGGGCACAGATAGAGGACGGATAAGACCTCTTTCCTAATCGGACTGGACCATCAGTCCGTCCTGAGGGAAGCTTCAAGTCCAGCGGCTCGTCCAGTGACAGCATGGCTGCTGGTTGCTCCTGCCCACCTGAGGAGAGAGAGAGGGGGAGTGGTCACACATAACTCTCAATATCTATGAAATAACACAGTTCATTGGCACTATTTTATAGATCTTTGCTGCAGTTTTTGACAAAATTCTCCTGAGCTGTGATGATTAGCTTTCAGTGTGTTTTTAAAGGTATCAGTGATTCGTTTTTTTTTTTTTTTTTTCACAATTTTGCTGAAACAAGAATGTGTTTTTTGGCCACATGGCAGCAGCACAACAATCTGTAAACACATAATTGTCATATTAGCCACTTTCCATTCCACATTTGAATAATTTTGTTTCTATTAGCAAAAGCTGTGGATGGTACTCCATTCCCTGTAGTTTTTTTTTGTCACCTTGTGGTGAACTATAGC
This sequence comes from Centropristis striata, assembly GCF_030273125.1. Taxonomy (NCBI): domain Eukaryota; kingdom Metazoa; phylum Chordata; class Actinopteri; order Perciformes; family Serranidae; genus Centropristis; species Centropristis striata. The sequence goes on from NC_081517.1 coordinate 17,543,910, forward strand.
AAACCACTTCATTTTCACACAAACATCAGGCAGCAAAATTAGCTATTCACTTAACACTCCAGTTTTGGTCTCCACCAGCTCCTGAGGGAGATATCTGGAATTTAAACTGCTAAATGCCTCTCTGTTCGTAGTCGCTAGCTTTGTCGTCTGTTGTTGTGGTGCTGGGCAGGAAGTGTACAATGGGATCATCAGAACAAACTCACTAAAAAGTTGCACATGTTTCTGCTGCTCCTGAAAATGTTTGAGTAAATCAACAGTAAAGCTGTGGGCCATAATACCAAAACAATGGGTTGAAAGACGCTAAAAAGCTCCATAAAGTTGAAGGGATCTGCAGAGATCTCCCATTGTTTATATGACAACATCAATTGCAGCAATGTCAAAATCATAAGAGTTTACAAACTAATACACTTTTTTTTTTGCTCCATGCCTCCTGTAACCTTCACATATTCTGTCTCTCTCTTCCTCTCACTCTGACAAGGATCCTCAGGTCTCTTGAGGGTGTCAACCGCAACAGGAAGTCCCTCCCCGTCCTCACAGTGGACTGAGACAAGTATGATCCATCAGTAAAAACACGTCAGCTATCTTCAGTGAGGTCTGAGTTGATGACAAAGCAGTGTGACTATGTGAGAAAAACACTTTCTATCTGTGTTTAAATCTTCTCTATAAAAATGTCTGTCTATCTTTTATAGACAGCTGGATCATTTTATCACTGTTTGCTGTTCTAAGAATCAGTTTGGCTTTTGAATTATTGTGAAATAATTCCAGCGACATTAGTCACAGCTCAAGACAGATCACATTAAATCATTATTCAGATCGTGTGGCTTATAGACTACATGATCAACATGGAGGCAGTAAAGTTTCTGTGGTAAACACAGTATAAATAACAAAAAGTGACAGTTTAATAAACAAGTTTTCTTTAGTTAGGGAGTACAACACATTTAGAATTATATGACTGTAGCAGGTATAAGATAAACATTTCCCTGAGGCAAGAGGGCATGAATAAGCATCCAATACAGAACTACAGGAGTGATAATAATAAAATGTAATTCTGCAACAATCCTTAAAAATATAGTGGAATTATGCAAGCTCAAACACATTATTTACATACATAATTTAAGTACAATAACTAAAGTTACGATGAATCAGACTTTTTATCCAGTTTTAAGCCACTTTTTTACAATACACTTCTTAGATCTTGTTTGCTTTTTTATTATATATTTCAACCATAAGAAGGATTTTAGTCATCGTATATTTTTACTTTAAGTTATCAGACAATTAAGCTGAGCAAACGTTGGCAGCTGCTCCACTCGCAGCCCCTCCAGGATATCCTGTGTAGGCTTGGGCAGTATCACAGTATTGTAATATACCAGGTTATAAAGAACTCCCGGTCAAAAATGTAGACACCGCCATTTTTGTCTGTGTATTAAACTGATTGAGAGTTGCGGTATTTAGGTGATGTGTAGTGCACAGCCCTCGCCACCAGGGGTCAGTGTCTACTGGTGGAACAGGCAGCTCAGCTGAGAGAAATGCTGACTTACAGTACTACTAAGAAAGTAAAATGCCTCTTCATCAGGGTTTAGTTCTGATTATAAAAGTGAGCCATGCAGCCAACACTGACAAAGCTGTTTTGGAGTGATTTTGTGATTTCATTTAGCAAATAATTATTGGTCTGGTAGACGGTAGACAGCCGATCAGCTGGCAGCCCCAGCAAGGATAAACACAGTGTGGAGCCCACATATTCTCACATCATACTCTGGAAATTATGGATTTCTTGGAACAGCACAGGGAAAATACTGATTTTTAACGTAAAACTGCTTCATTTGGTCTTTTTGCCCATTTTAATCACCTGGTCGATTGTTTTTGGAGAGCAGAAGACCTTTTTGGATAATTTGGCTGCCTGTAAAAGTCTCCCAAATGATGGACACTCAATACAGCAACAACTCACATGATCCCATTTTACTTCACAAAGTTGCCAATTGTGTCTTTTGTTTTGTTTTGTTTGAAAGCACAGCTGCTAGTGAACCACTAGCAGCTGAAAATTACAAATTTTGTGTTTTATGTAGAAAGAAACTGAGCTTCCATAATTGATGATAGTTGGAATTATAGACTACAGTTTTCTCTATGACATAAGAAGAGCTGTTGTCCCATCCTTGTCCATTTAGTTCGAGACCATTCAGTTAACTTGAGAATGATAGCAGGGTCCAATTCTGTGTTGTGAATTTTAGTTGTTGCTTAGTTCCTGAGGGCAAAAACCTCTGAGAAGCAGTTATGTTGTGGGTTTGTTACTGCGATCTTCTACATTTCTGTGGTAACACTTCACTGAGGGGCTTAACAAGATTTTGCAGTAGTTTTCCACCCATCGTGGTACGATACTCTGGGTGAAGCATGAGACAAAAAGCCACCCTGGTCCATGACTCAACTCATAAGTTAGTGTTAGACCAAATGACTCAAGACCCAGATATCTGCTTCAAAGGGAAAAAAAATCTCACAGGAGGAAACCAAAGGGGGGGAAACTGTGCAGTGAGTGGACCAAACCTGCGAACAAATGCTTGACAGCTGCTGTGAAAGTTGACACAACACACATTCTCTTTTTCAGTGCTTCTCACTCACGCTGTTCCACCACATTCACACCTGAGAGCAGCCTGGAACATCTTCCGTCATCTGTTTGTTTTAAGATAATGTCTGCAAGATGCAAATCTGCTCTGCTTACCATCACTTTCCATCTTTATCATATCTGTAAATCTGATTTATACCAATAAGCAACGAGAAAGTAACATGACAGAAATCTCAAAAGATAAATACATGTGTATATATTCTGTAAAGCTGTAAGACAATTTCAGTTTTTTTGTTGTAATTTTGATATTTTTTCAATTTCTTGTCAAGAGTTGTACGAGAAGATCGATAAAGTGACTTAACCAACTTTAACCAACCACTGAAGGCTTCAGGAACAAACTGTGGGGTTGTGAGATACGTATCCATAGTCTATTACCAGAATCAATGGTGGCCAGCACACTCCAGTTTTGAGAACCAGACAGGAGTGTCTGCATGAAAGCCAAGCAATGTATTGATGTGGACAGGGGCAGCAGCTCAAAGTATTTTACTAAAAAAAAAAAAAATTCTGTTTGCTGTAAAGCCACCAGACTCCACTAAGAAAAAATGATCATTTTATTTTGCAGAATGCTGGAGTTGCTGGTCTACTGCTGCCGTGATCAGTTTGTTTGTGTAATTGTGTGACTTTGGTGTTTTATAGTGGCTACTTCAGATTCACCAAAGTCACACAATAACACAAACAAACTGGTGGCTTTGACAAGAGTATAGAAAACGGCTTCAGTTCTGCCCACATAAACTTAAACACGGCTGCCAGCAAGATACAAAAACTAATTTGCAAGGAACCTTTAATTTATAAACTTTGGACAGAGTTCGGCTTACTGTTTCGACCTGTTTCCAGGCTTTATTCTAAGTTAAGCTAACCACCTCCTTGCTCTAGTTCCATACTTATCACACAGACAGGATATATCTATTTTCTTATCTAACTCTCACATAAAACATTTACCAAAATGTCAAACCATTTCTTAAACCTACATTAGAAAGCAAAGCTACCTCGCAGAGTTTTGACTTTAACTTGAAACTTTACACCCACAGCACAAAAATGCATTCAGGTATCTGTTTTTTGAGCCAGTTGTTATATAGTCAGCCAGTATTCGCCTCCAGTGGAACTCCTAAATGGCGCCAGACGTGGGCTGCAAGTAGATTTGTGACACAACTGCAAAACCTCTGTTGGGTGTCTCACTATATGGCTCTTTAATGATAGCTGGCAGTAAGAGCATTCCTAATTTACTTTCACTGGCTGCTTTTACAAACACAATCTGGGATTCAAACCGGCAACTTTCCAGCTACATGTACACCTCTTTAACTTCTAAACTTGCTGTCACCACAAATTCTTCCACAATCACCGACAGGATCCCCCGACATAATATGAGGCAGAGGCTAAACCACAATGAAGTCAGTGTTTAGGTCCTTGTGTCGGCCTGCCAGCTACCTCACCACACTGGTTTCACATTCCACAGCAACCTCGCTGACTTCGCTCACAAACACACACACACACACACACACACAAGCTATTTGGAGGTATTGTGACGGCACGCACATACAGGACCATATGTATCCAGGCACGCATACAGACTCAACTCACATCAGCAGGCATGCGCAAAACTCATAACCACACGTGAGTCCCCCACCTCCAGCAGCTCCTCCCCCTCTTTTCCCTCAATGACCTGCGTTTGGGCAGCATGCCCGGACCTTCTTATGGATCCCCTACTGCCTAGCAAAACACATACTTTGACTATTCACACACTTGCACACAAACATGTGTACTTGTGCACATATGCATGCACACACAGTCACATATAGTGGAGATTCTAAACACATGTAAAGTATAGCACTTTTTCATATGCAGACAGCAACACACACACACACACTAGTTTTTATACTTGTGAGGACCCTCATTGTCACATTACATTCCCTTGTCTTAAAGTTGGAGTTGTTACTTATATATATAAATGAATGTTTGCACATTTAAGCCCTTCACACAATGCTGATTATTCCCCATGAACGCTAGGGAAAGCTTTCTGTATTTCTAAGCATACAGTATTTGTGGTGTTTGGCTTCCACTGCAGCTTTACCATGCTGGTGCACCTGGAGTGATGCCTTTTAGGTAAAACAACAAGAGCTAAATGCAGTAATGAGTGTATGGCAGAGGCTTTTACACGTAACCCTAAAAAAACATCCAAGAAAAGTTTCTGGAAAGCAACAGGGGTGGGGGTGATGTGAGCTCAAACTCATGCATACATCACAAGTACATGTCAATAGTGTTGGTGTTAGTGGGGAAAAGTGAATTCACTTAAGTATCGTAATTATTTATTTTACGATTTGGTATTGGTTTATTTCATGCCTAAATTGATAGATTTAGAATTCAAATGCACTTGCTTCATTTTAGTCAATGTGGTGATGGAAGAAGTTACTGCTTTTATTTTGGTAGTCTGTAAGTAATGTGGCGTCATATCCGTTTCAAGCTAAACAAAGCCGAAGCGAGAAATGGCGGGCCTCATTTTCTACATATAATACATATCAGATTGTCACCCAAGTGTCATGATAGCACTAAAATGGGAGAAAAGCATATTCTCGCAGCCCTTGTAATTACTCTCGCTGCCAGCGGGGGGCGACAAAAGTGCCGCACTGCATGTTTAAATGTATAAACATAAACCAAATTTTTACCTCAAACTTAAAACAAAGTATTGCCCTGTAAACAGTCCATTAAAGTCATGCCAATAAGCAAAAACGTCCCCACAATACAGAAATGCCCTGACTACAGTTGTTTAAAACTGTTATTGGTCCTCACAAAGAAAGCAATATAAGCCAACACATACACACACACACACACTGTAAATGTACATTTATATGTTTGGTCACACCCATAATCTGAGGACTGCAGCTCCTTAGTGGACTTAAACAACAGTACACACATGCATACACACTTTTAGATGCAAATAAACATCAATTCACACTTTTTTTTTACCATAAGCAGAAACTAAACACTTTGCACACAGTTGTGTTTAAAGGAGATAAACATACAAAGTGCTGTTGATGCTTCTTATGACACATTCATACACATTTAGTCTTATGCAACATGCAAATACACACCAAATGTCACTAGTCCCTCATAGAGAATTGCTGGAAACTAAATGTCTTTTTCACATAGTTATATGTAAAACCGTAAAGACACATATAGAATGGATGCCCCCCTCGGGTGTAACGTACACTAACACACATGAGAGAGACTTTCCCCGTCTCACAGGAAACTTTCGCTTCCATGGCGCCCTGATCTGGCCTCTCCCTCTCTCTCTCTCTCCCTCTCTCTCTCTCTCTCTCTCTCTGCTTCCCTCCCTCTCACTCCTTCCTGTGGTTTTCCTCTCCCAGTCCTCCAGCAGAGCATACCTCTCCTGTTCTCCTCCCCTCTCCTCTGCCCTCTGCACCTCCCACTCCTTTTTCTTCTCTCCCATTTTTTCATCCTCTAGAGCATTTTTTAAACTCCCTTTTCCAATTTTTTACATTTTCTTGTCACACAGAAACACATCTCATCACTCTTAATCATCGGCCATTCTTGACTTTAGAGTGTATTTCTTCCATGTTCTCTTCTTTCTCCTTCTTCTAAACAGAGAATACATTTTTTAAAAATTCTGAAAAGTTCCTCAGATCTAAAGCAGGATTTGAGAATGAACTTAGTTTTTAAATGTTGTTGTTTGAGGGAAAAAGAAGATTTGGATGGATTTTAGTGTGAGGGAGGAGCAACACAAGACGGTCCATCACTCCAGGAACGATGTCAGCCCTTATTTTTTAGGGGTTACACGCTTTGATCTTTCCATCCAACATCCTTATAAGGTATTACGCAATGTTGCTGCAACAGCGAGGATGACAGGAGGCTTTGTTTTTGTGACTTGGAGGCATACAGACACAGAAGGAGAGACTGTAAAGGCTGAGGTGCATTAATGTGAAACGCCTGGAATTGGCTGAAACTGGCTGAAACTGGACACTTGTTTGAACAGCAAATATCAGAGAACATTTCAATGGACAAACAAAAAGACAGAGCGGTTCAAGTGGAGGGGAAAAGGCACATAGTGAGGGGCTGAGAAGCATGCAGAGAACAGCAGGGGGTTCCTCTTACCACACAGACTGTGGCGAGATGGAGACAAGCAAAACAAAATCAAGTTCTTGGAGGCAAAAGTTTTCTTCAAGAAACGGGACACAAGTATTTGCAAATTACACAATATGTTTTTGACTGTTTTCAGGGCCCAGGCTGACGTACATCATCCAAAATAGTAATGACCGTATCACGTTTCAAACTCAAGTCACAAAAACAAAACCACAAAGACTGCAGTTTGGTGTTTTTTTGCCGCCACGGCAGTGAGAGGAAATTTACTGTCAGTGTTCGCAACTTTGAATGTGTTGAACCACTGTTTTATATTGTGTCAGCTGTGATTCACAGCACGCTCTCAGTGCCAACATTCAGAAGAGTGGATTTCTCTCAGGACGAGAAAAATGGCAACGTACTGGGAGACAGAGAGTGAGCAGGCAGTGAAAACGGAAAATAGAAAAACTGAGAGAGAAGAGAGGAGGGAGGGAAAGACAGAAACTGTGGGAGTCAGACGTGGGCTCCCACCCTTTCCTCTCCTCACACTTTTCCCATTATTTGTCTCAGTATTATCCTCCCTCTCTCTCTCACTCTCCCTTTCTCTCTCTCTCTCTCTCTCTCTTGTGTCTCAGCAGCGCTAAGTGATGCAACTCTGCAGAGCAAGTCTGCAATATACACCAGTAGAGCCTGCAGTGTCTCTCGCACTGACACTGGCGTCTTCACCATTTAGGAGGGGAGTGGTGGCGGCTGTCAGGGGAGGAGAAGCGGGGGAGTAATGTCTCAAGGCAGATTATTTAGTTCTTCACAAGAAAAAGGCTCTTTCCAGACTGTCTGTACATCACTAAACTTATTTTTGAATAAATAGAAGACTTAAAGGCGCTGCAGCAGAAAAACGTTTTTTTTTCCTAAAATAAAAACAGAATCGGCTGCTCAAACAAGTAACAAGTTCTTGACTTAAGTCTATGTCTAGTCCATAGACTTTATATAAAGACTTAAGGCCTGCAGCTCCCATAAGTGAAGCCAAAACATCTCAGTTGTCCCCTGGTGGCAGGCTGCAGTATAGGTCATAAATCCCGCCCCCTCTGTGTTAGTGGATGGGACATGAGCCAACACGTGAAATATATATATTTTTTAATATAGCTTCTGTCATATGTACTGTAAATAGAAACTCGATTTGGCTCCACTAGTCCATCACTATCGAGAAGACTCTGGCTCGTCACCAGTGTAAGATGGCAGCCTCCGTATCCCGCATATTTTGGCTTCATTTTTGTACAGTGGGAGGAAGTAGAAACATGTCTATTCTTTTTGCAGTTTAGTCTAAGGGAAATGGGGAAAATGGTGGTGAAAACTACACTAATGGGAGCATTGTTATGCGTTGGCAAGTTATTTATTGTTTGTGTCTGAGGCGACGTTAAAAAGCATTTTCTTCTGCAATATCTACAAATATCTTCAAACACCTTACAACTGGTTTTATTTTCCTAATGACAGAAGCCCCAAATGTCCAGATTGCAGCGCAGTGATGACAGATGTTGCATTTTCAGTATGATGCATATAATTACAGAGGGAAACAAATTATCATAATGTCTGGGTTGCCAAATGATATTGTGGAAAAATTTGTAAACTAGAGTGCACTAGGCAGGTTGACCAAAATTGGTAAATTGCACATTTTTATTGTAAAACCCTGTACCAGGTCCTGTAATTATGCTATGTACAATTACCTTTAAAAACGTGAGAAACAAACAGGTGGGTTCCTAGAATTGCTAGAGTGCTCATTCTTAGAAAAACAGGAGACAGAAAACAAGTATTCTGAGTCAGATGGGAGCAAATGGAGAGAAGATCAGATGGGATCTGTGGAGTGATGCAGGAGGGCTGTAATGAAGGATAAACCCACCTCATCCCACTTTATCCCTTTCTAGCTCAAAGATGAACTTATCCATGTATAGTCATATACAAACTTCAAGCTGATACTATTTTGGAGCAACTTTGAATGGGACATCTTACTCCCTGCAAGTGGTGGCTGCTATATGGAGAACAGAGTTTGCTAATTTTAATCATTTCCCATTAGGGAGAAATAAGCTGAGGGTTCTTTTTCAGAAACACTCTACACTCATCTATAAAAGGGAGCCAATCATACTTCATATAATGGATAAAATTATTGTATGTAATGTAAAAGGTTCAGCTCGTTGTTTAGATTTTTACTGTTTTGGGTCACTCCCTCCAAAGTCGTTTAAGATGCTCTGGGCAGCTGTTTGTAGCAATAATGCTGTGTAAAATCCAGTGCACGCTACCTGTCCAGAACCACATGGCAGAAAAACTGTCACTTTCCATTAGTTACATGCGTTGTGGCTTTCCAAAATAAACTTCTGTGTTCACAGGAAACAGTTAACTTAAGGCAGTTAAGCTAATTCTACTAATAAGAACTTCCGTAGTTTTTTATCAGAGTCAGTTACATATACTTTCTTGGTTGTAGTAAGCTGGTGTTTGTTTGTTTTTTTGTGAGGATTATGGCAAGGCAAGGCAAGGCAAGTTTATTTGTATAGCACAATTCAACACAAGGTAATTCAGAGTGCTTTACATACACATTAAAACAGCAAGACACAATTGAAAACAGTAAAAACAGTCAATTAAAACAGGGAAATAGAAATAAAAATACAAATAAGATAAAATAAGATACAGCAGGATAAGAAAATAGATAAAATAATAAAAAGCACAAGTTAAAAAGTAAGGGCAGTAGAGTAGAGCAGATAAGTGTTAAAGTTAAGAGTACGCTGCAGTAAACAACAGTGTTTTTAGTCCTGATTTAAAGGAGCTGAGCGTTTGGGCAGACCTCAGATCTACAGGTAGTTTGTTCCACAGGTGAGGAGCATAATAACTGATAGCTGCATCACCCCGCTTAGTTCTTGTTCTTGGGACACGCAACAAGCCAGTTCCAGATGACCTAAGGGGTCTGGATGCTTCGTAGAGAGGTAGCAGATCAAGTATGTAATTTGGTCCGAGACCATTCAATGCTTTGTAGACCAGCAGTAAGATTTTAAAATCTATCCTCTAACTCACAGGAAGCCAGTGGAGTGATTTAAGGACCGGTGTAATATGGTTATGGGATTCTGTTATATGATTTTAACAAACATCTTCAAAGCAATCAGAATCTACAATTCTCAATCAATCAATACAGCTCTAAGGTATATTGATAGATATTCTGGGTATACCCAGACTGGCAACCAGAGAGGTTTCTTAGCCCTGTTTTAGGGATCCAATCAAATAGCGGGGAGGGACGGCAAGACGATGACGCGTACTACTCGGCACTTGGAAGCTTGTAGCTTTCTTCCGGATCCAACATGGCTGCTGCAGACGTGAAACTCTCTTTAGCTGTAGATGGTGTTTTAAATAGTTTAGAGCGTTACGGTAGCGGGGCTATTAGCGGCGCTAGCGGCAAATAGCCCCGCTACCGTAAAGCCGGTGATCTCGCTACGAGCCGGGGGACAGCGGAGCCGCCGAGAGAACCGCAGCAGCTTGTTTATTGCCCATAAAATCAGTGGATGTGTGTGGCTGAATGACATGAGGGGGAATAAAGCGTGAAAATAAATCTTGCAGAAAGCGAGAACTGGAGAAGCAAAGCAGCAAGCAACACTCTCTCACAGACACACACACAACAAACATCCATTTCTGTTGCTCTACTACGTCATCTGGTATAACTGATCTGATTGGCTAAGAGCTACCTACAGACGCTTTTGATAGACATTCTAAGCGCCCAATAAACGGCTCCGGAGGATCGTAAACCACACCTCCTCTACAGAGAAATGAACGGCTGGTTGCCAGACTAGATCTCATTTGAGATTAGTCTGGTGTTAGCCAGGCTAATTGATAGATGTATTCATAGACCATGATAAAAGGTGCCTTGTGCTTTACACCGACTGTGACAGAGCGTTGGAAGTGAGACCGAGCTGTACCTCCTCCCTTTGCGAACTTTGTCGGTCTTTATACTACATCACCTCGTATTTTTCAATCAATCAACACAGCTCTGAAGTACATTATAGTTTTATCCACACATCACTTGTGTTGCTGGGATGTGCTGAGTGATGTGGGGATGATGCCTGGTTTTTATTTCTCATTTTACATTTCATCTTGTACCTTTAATCCTTGTTTTTCAGTGATTTAATCACATTCTACGTTCTTTAACATTCTTTTTTTAGAGCCACTGATTTAAGACTTGTTTGTGTCTTACTGCCTGACCACTTTCTTTCTACCGCTTTTTCCTTCCATAGAAGTAGATCTTCTGGTCTCTTCATTTATTTCTCACTCTATCCCTTCTCCTCACTCATAACCCCCACCCATAATCCCTTGCACCACCACCACCACCACCACCATCCCACCGTTTGGCAGCGGTACAAGGTCAACACAGAAACTTCTCCACTTCTCCTCTCTGCTTTCCCTCCCTGTAATTCCTCGCCATCAGCGGAGCAACAGATCCCTCCCCCTCCCTGATCATTTCATCCACTGCCGCCCTCTGAGGGGCGAGGGAAAGAGAAAAGACTAAAGATGGAGAGGAGGACGAAGGCGAGGTCCAGGGACTGAGTGGAGATATTCTCGGTTAGTGTTGAAAATATGAAGACAGAGATGACGAAAGAGGGAAGGGACATTAGGAAATGAAAGGCAGGGGAAGGGGAGGAGGGGAGTTGATGGCGAGAGGGAGAAAAGTGTATTTAACCTTTGTTGTCAGGCGAGCCAGACGAGGCCAAGAGCAGTCTGCATCCCAGAAATCAATCTCTCTTTCATTTTCCTTCTCTGTCTGTCTGTTTTGTCTTTCTCTTTAATTTCTTTCTTTTCTATCCATCCCTCTTTCATTCCCTCAGCTCTGTCATCCAGACCTAAAACACACAAACACATGCGCCTCACATTCCTACGTGCAGAGCAGATTCACCCAATTTGTTTCCACTGCGTGTATGTGTGTATATGTGTGTGTGTGTGTGTGTGTGTGTGCGTGTGTGTGTGCCAAGCCAGTAAATAATAACCAATCCCAGCTGTACTGTAGGCCGCTCCTCTCATTCTCAGTGGAGAAACAAAGAGGGAGAGAGAGGAGAAAGGCTCCATCAAATAACAGAGTAATGAGCTGGAAAAAAGTCAGCAGAGAGTTGAGCAGGAAGAATTAATAATGTTTTAATGCTATCAGACATTATGGGTCTGTTAGTCACTGGTCTCCATGTAGAAGAGCATGCCACTTGAAAATTTTTTTTACTCGTTTCAACGAATAGTGTCGTGCTGCAGAGCTGCGTTGGGACCATCTCCACCGCTAGGACACATGGTGGAAAATCATGTGTGTTATTGCGTATGCTAAGTTGGGAAATCAAGCGGGTTTATCACACTTTGTTATCAATAAAAAACATTTAAATGCCACTATAAAAATGGGCAGTGTATTGTTTTACCATGCTGATCATTAGCTAATAAAGAAGCACACTAAATGTATATTTTTTAGCACGTTTTATCGAATCTATGCCAGATCCCCTCCACTAAAAGTTGTAGAGGTAAAACTTTGAGACGCACATTTTGGTTGGGCTGTCGTTATTATTACTTGAGTTAGACGGTCAGATCTGCCATCTGACGAGCAGGCTTCAGACGTCAGCTTGCCGTCCGGCCTCCTGCTTGACTCACATGCTGCAAATTTTCGGTTGCCGACAAGTTTGATAGCGTATTCTCGCTTCTTAAACTCAGCTAATTTTGTCACATACTTCATTACAGCACACTAATTGACCCCCCTTCTGCTTTCTCTGCTATATTTTTTGCAGGAGTTCTGCTGCTGCATCCGGGACTTAGCTTCGACCAAAAAGATTGGGATTGTTATAAAAAGTCGTAGCATTTGTTCCTCTATAGCAGAATTATAATTGGGTGCAGCAAGGCCCTTTTCCACAGCTGAGGAGGAAGCTCTGGCTATGGTGGCTGCAGCCCCTAATGTAGTTAAAAACTTGTTGAGGCTCACAACAAAGCAATGGGTCAACAACATTAAAGACACCATGAGGAAAAGAGAGTGATGACATTAGAAGGGAAATAAGCTAACAGTCTATCCATTGTAGTCCACATCTAGGAGCGATTTCTGATCCTACGCCCATCTGCCATGGCACTTGATCCCTCTTTACAATCATAATTCCCTTTCCTTGCCAAGACATCTTTTATTTTCTCTCTATCCATTTCTTCCTCTCTTTCTCTGCTCACGATTCTCTCCTTCTTTTTGTCTGGTCTCTTTACGTGGAGGCCAACATTTCGTTTGCCTCCTTCCTCAAACACAGAGCAAAGAGAAAGAGAGCGAGTGGGAGGAAGGGAGGGAGGGAGGGAGGGAGGGGAGAGAATAAGAAGGGGGAGAGAGGCAGTGGGGGAGTGATGGAGGGGGGGTGTCGGGGTGGGGTTTGCGGAATTTGGTCTATGTTTGGTTTGGAAGTAAAGGCCCCGGCGCTGGGCTCTCAGGAGGATAATGGAAAAGAGAGGGAGAAGAAAGGGAGGTTTATGGATGTGTGTGTACCCTCACAGGTGGTCGGCACATACTGATGGGGGGGCCTTTTGTGTGTCAGATTGTGTGTGTGCACGTCTGTGTGTTTACTGTATTGTGTCAGCGTGTTGGCAAAGCTATGTGTGCTCAAAGCATGTGTGTACATTTGTCTGTTGATTTGCAGATGTTGGCACGGATGCATGTGAGCTTTTAGCATGTAAGAAACGAAGAAAGGAAGACAGAGAGAGGAGGTGAATAAGACATTCCTCAGATGGAGGAGGAGGGGGAGGAGATGCAGGGAGCCAGTGGTTAGTTAGTGGTTAGAAACTAAGAGGAGAAAAATGAATGTCTAGTCCAGGGCTGGGCCCAAAAACGATACCACAACCAGTCGACGAGCCAAGCGAGAGAGGAGAGGAGAGGAGAGGAGAGGAGAGGAGAGGAGAGGAGAGGAGAGGAGAGGAGAGGAGAGGAGAGGAGAGTCTTAAAGATTTATATAACAGAGGAGAACCAGGGGAGGCACCACCAACTTCTGCCCTCCTCCCATATGAGGCCTGCGAACTCCTGCCTCTGCTGCAGGGGAGAAAAATGGGGGAGTGGTGCTTTTATAGCTGGGCTGAACCCACTGAACCCATCATGTGCAAACAGCAGGCAAAGTATGGAGACAACAGAGGGTCGAGGCCAGCAGCCACACGGGGGGCTTCAGTGGGGGGTCTCAGGTTGAGGATCACAGGAGGGCTGGAGGTCCAAGGAGAGGAAAGTCATCGCAGGTCTCCTCCACTCTACATACACCATCAGTTTTGATTGTGGTCCATCTTTACTTCACTCAAGCTGCTTTTTTTAAACTTACTTTACCTTCTTTCTTCTTTAGCTGTCACTTTGTTTTTCGTTTCATGTCTCTCTTTCCTTATTTTTTTCTTTCTCTTTCTTCCTGCCTTCTGGCCTAAGCCTGGAGAGGATCAAGCATTTGCCTGCGTGCATGAGTGCGTGACTCCATCTGTCTCTCTGCATGTCTACAGCTAGTCTCTCATACGAGGCTACTGGAGCAATCACACTTAGATTTGTTTTGCACATTTATGACTTGATGCTGAAAGATCCCCTTGCTATGCGCAGATTCGTTATTTTTGTTAAACCTGTTTTATTGATTGTTTAATACCATCATTGACTACCGACTCCTCACTCCTTTGGCCGGTAGTGGTCCCAACAGCTGCTCCAGTTATGTGCAAAGACTTTTCCGACAATCGGCTAAGCTAAAAACAAGCCTTAGCTAGTCTACTGCAGGCCACATTTCGGTCTTTGGTTAATGGACCGTGTCTGTATAGCGCTGTTCTAGTCATAGCAACCACTCAAAGTGCTTTTACGCTACAACGATATATATACCATCATTGTTTATTGGGGTCTTTCCTGGTCGGGGATAAGCTGCAGCACAAGATTGCAAGTTAAGTTAGTAAGTTCCCATTTACTCGAAGATAAACCTCATCGATTTGGGGTTTAGTACAGGATACTTGATATAGAGACTGCAAAGAATTGAACCACCAACCTTCCAATCAAGGTGTGACCGCTCTGCTGCACCTATGCATCATTGTGCATCACAGAACTTCATGCTTTTCATTTCTCATACCCAAAATGAACTGATTTTGCGGTGCCTTCATTGCAAGAAATGGATCAAAAGTATGCCAAAATAACTACAACATGACGCAGATGTGTAAAAGTCTTTGATAAGTCTGTCTGCAAGACGGCAAGCAAATAACTTTTAAAATGCATGTTTTCTCAATGGAGTTCAGTACAATCTGGATTATGCTGACTGCCGCTAATACAGCAGTATGCACCAAAATTAACAGGTTTTGCCATTATTAAATTGCAACAGACAAATTAAAAGGATGCAGACATAACTGCATTATGATGCCAATGTGTAAAACTTTTGAATTCATGCTTTGTCTGGTCTGGCCTGTCCACAAGACCGCAAGCAAACAACTTTTAAAATGCTTGTTTTCTGAGAGGAGTTCGGATCAGAGCTCTGCCTGCTGGAGATCTGCTCCCAACTGAGTGCACTTTTCCAGTTCCTTCTTTTTCTTCTGCTAAATTTTCTGTTTTTTCATTCCTCCTTGCCGTTTACTGCCCTTTTCATTTTCATTTTTTTCTTACTGACTGTTTGCTTCCTCAACGTTTTTCTTCAACTTTGCTTCCGTCACCTCTTTAATATCATATTTAATCCTACATTTTCTCTCTCTTTACTACTTAGCTTCCTTCACCTATTCTACCTACCTATTTTACCTTTTTTAAATTGACTTTCATTTTTATTTCACACTTTTATTTGACTTCTCTCCTTATCATCATTTGCTTTCTCTCTCTCGTTTTGGCTTACTCTTGCTTCCTTCAACTTATTTCTTTTCTTTTCTGTACAATTTTCTTTTCCTCTTCAGTGTGTTTTCCTCTACTTTCTGTCTTCTATTTCCCTCCTACCTTGCTTGCTTCCATCATTCCCTTTATCTTCTATTATTTGATTTCTTCGCTTTTTCCTTTACTTACTCCACTTTACTTTTTCAGTTTTTCATTATTTCTTAGATTAGATCTTACATTCCTGCATCTACACTCCTCCTGCTTCTTCTTCTTCTTCTTCTTCTTCTTCTTTGTTTGTCTTCTCTTTTTAGGCATTGTGTGCCTTTCCTAGAGAGTTGATATAAAACAAGGTGTTTTTGACTTTGCAGTTGGTCGGCGCCATGAACCCCCAGGCCACCAGGGCGCCGTCCTTCATCCTTTTTGCTTTCTTTTGCCTCCTTTGCTTTCTTTGGCTACCTGCCCTTTACTCCATTTTCCCATTTATTTCTCTCCTTAACATGTTTCTTTATTTCTCCTTTTTCTCTTCCTACCTGAAGTTTCTTCCCACTCTCTTTTCCTCAATTCCTTTCTTATTTCTCTTCCTTTTTTCACAGTTCCTTACTAATTCTCCTTCCTTCCTTTCTACAACAACACTATTTTAGCACTCATATATACATGCATACACACACAAACACTCATATGTGCCATATGTATGAGCAACACTCCCACCCTGCAGCAGACAGAGTGGGTGGAAGTGGGCTCCGGGGCAGACGCGCCCAACAACAACAGGAAAAGAGTTTGCTTGGCTCCGGGGCCTTCTTTTAAAAATCCATCCACAAGCGTCAGTCCAACCTTTAGAGAACAGCATGATGCAACGAGCCTGCAACCTGCACATTGCTGCCGTCACACGAAAAAACCTCAAATTCTCTAAAACTCTTTGCCCTGACCACCATGATGCATCTCTGAAAATTAAGGAAGGGGTTTGAGTGGAGATGACACACCCATTGGTCACTTCCTAAACCTGCCTTGCCTCTTGGGACCCCGTTGAGTATCAGTTTAAATAAATCAGTGGAGCTGGCATATCATCTCTGATGGAGGATGAGAATCTATGATCAGTGAAGGCCAGTTGTGTCATGGGGGTGGAGGACTTGTGTGATGAGATGACACAAACTGGTAGAAAAAAAAACAAGGGAGGTAAAAGTATTTTCTCTGCCTTGTTTCACTTGGGACTCTGAGGTGTAGTTTGTGCTTGTCTGTGTATCAACTAAGAGGTTTTAAGAGGTTTTTGCTCTGCCTTTACAAGCTTGTCAGCTTGTATCTCATACACTATGGTCACACTTTGGATCACTGCAATATCATACAGAAATTGGCATCTAGTGACCACAAATGCTACTGACAGATAGTGATATCTAAGCAACAAAATAGGTTGCATGTCAGGGTAAAATGTCCCTTTAAGTGCATCTTGTTGATCTAGGCTGGGTAATAACTTAATAAAATAATTTATTGTCTTTCAGTGGAATAATATCATAATGAAATCATATATTGAAATATCGTGATGCACAACAACCTCAACATCAAGTTGAAAAAAACAATTGCAATAGTTTGGCAATAAGTCCGTATATATAATCAAAACTATGTAATTTACATTTTTTAATATTGTTTCTATTGCAATGTCAAAAACCCAGTGGCTGAACTGTGTTATAGCAATATTTACATTTTTAGTAAAGTAGTAGTAAAGTAGTCAAGTAAATTCACAAAAATATTCTTAACCATGTGGTTATTTTATAAAGACTATTTTTTTATTAACTGAATAACCAGAAAACATGATATACTGTGATAGGCTATATATTGGTATTGAGATATGAAATCACCTATACTGAGAAAAGATGATTTTGACCATGTCGCCCAGCCCGACCTGGCACCCACATTAAAGACACACGAGCAGTAAAATTTAAAGTTTGGTGTGATCAAAACCATATGAATGAGGTAAGAGAAAGATTGTAGTTTGAGTTAAAACATCAGATTTTTTGTAACTTTACGAATATTTCCCCTTTTCAATAATTAAGCTAACTGGCCACCCCTGACTCAGTGACATATATTTCATATGATGTTGTATATTCAGAGCATAATAATAACAGTACAGAACAACTGATAAACTGGACAATGCAATAATGCAATTTTTAAAGTTATCTTTCTCCCCTGTGAAGCTTTCTTGACCTCTAGTGCGGGTCTGGACCTTGATATCATTAAATAATAGTCTAAAACTCTATAATGTCAGGTTGTTGTCATTTCAGCAAAAGAAAAGCAGCAAATATGCTCTACTTTGTTTGATTTTTTATACCCAATATATAAGAAGAATAACTGGGGGCCCAGGATAGACCCCTGGGGAATTCCCTGGGGATTTTTGTTGTTTGAGGTTGTTGGGGTTGTTGTTTTTTGTTGGGGTTTTCTGGCCACTTTTCTTTCAAATCATAACTAAGTTTAAATGTATAAGTTTGTCTTCATTAACTTGAATTATGACATTTCAACAGTGTTAAGTTGTACACTCTACAGCTTTTTGCACACTACACACACACACACACATGAACAATGCAGACTATATGGGCCTACTATGGAACAGTTATACAAATGATGTGCATGTTGTTGAGATTTATGTTTTATATATATTTGTAGGGACTGGCATTGCAAATAAGTTTCAGCTATGATGCTTGAAATAAATATTAAATAAATAAATAAATAAATAAATACAGTGCTTAACAAATTTATTAGAGCACCTGTCATAAAAATGACAAAACATAAATATTTTAGAAATCTTTCAAAATCTTGTTCAATACTAAAATGTTATTGTTATTTATTTGGCAAATAAAAAACTGAATTCACGATTTTATACCCAGATTTGAGCCAGAAATGAATCAAGCAGAACATTCAACCACTAAAACTCATTTTTACTTTTTACTTTTTTTTTTGTAAATCAGTATACTTGAAATTTAATGGATAACAATAATAATTATTTTTCAAAAAAAAAATATTTTTAAATATAATTTTGGTTAAAGAGCTTTCACGTACTGGTGTATTAAGCATTACAGAAACCTTAAAAAATAATTTTGGTTATTACTAATGCTGTTAATTTAGGACATCTGTGGTCTAATAAATGATACAGATATACAGTGCTTGTTAAACACTGTATATCTGAGACTGTTTATATTGTATGTATCATTTTATGCACAGGCTCCACTCAAACAGTCCCAAACTATGTAATAAAACAATGAAATCTCACTAAGGGGCAATAAACTCATATCTGAACAGCACAGTAATAGTAAACATTTTAACAGAGAGATTGTTAGTTTGGTCTTTTTGTTAGAATAAAGAAGATTTAATCAATTGTCTTGAATTTACCTTTGAACAGCCTGTGGTCGTTAAACAGCCTCCTCTGCTCTCTGTAGTCTCTCTTAAGATGCTTCGAGCCTCCAACTGACACAAACTGAGGACACAAATGACCAAAATCAAGCGAGTGTGCCTGGTGTTTCCCGTACCATCTTTGATTAAGTTATCAGATGTCTTCGGCTGGTTTCAAAATAAAAGTATTTTGAAAGCAAATCCTCCCACAGGGGGGTCGTTCAAGAGGGTGAAAAAAAATGCCTGTTGCGAGTGGTCAGTTTTCAGATGGAACCGAAAGCTTTGTCCTGTAAATTTGTTTTTCTTGAAACGACACTAACGCACGCTGAGGAAATCACCAACTAAATGTCACTCAGATGTGAGGATGCAGGCAGCGATGTGAATGTCAAAATCCGCCACTCTGCTCGGAGGCGCATCGCCCAGTTGCGACGCTGGTCAACTGAGCTTCCAGCGGCGGAGAGGAGGGAACAGGCTGGCTGGCTGGGAGAGAGAGGGGGTGGAGAGACACTGGCAGGGTATAGGAGAGAGAGAGGGAGGGAGAGAGAGAGAGAGAGAGAGAGAGAGAGAGAGATGCCAGAATGGAGATCCAACTTCCTCTGCCAGCTGTTGACTCTCACGATAGTCTGAGTTGTGTTGCGCTATGAGCTATAAACTATGTGACACACACTGCCGGAGAAAGGCGAGACGCGGTGCTGTGTATGCAAAGGGAAGTTTAATGAATAGTTTCACATTTTGTTCAATCTTTTCACCATCATCCAGGGCTGTGGTAGAATCTAACTAAGTACCAGTGGTGGGGGGGAAAGTATTCAGATCCCTTACTAAGACTTAGTTTCTGTTAAAAGTCCTGCATTCAAGTAAAAGTACAAAAGTATCAGCATCAAAATGTACTTAAAGTAGGCTATCAAAAGTAAAAGTACTTTTTATGCAGAATGGACCCACTCATATATATATATATATATATATTTGAATAATAGAGTTATTAATGAAATATAGACAATGTTCATTGGGATTTTTTAGTTTCTGACATTTTGGATAATATGTGGATATATATGGATAATTATATATATATGGATAATTAAACATGCCCCGGGTCAAATTGACCCATGAACAATAATGCTGTTCCTGAGAAAGAACATAACAGGAGGGTTAAATAGGGGGATAAACAGTCATTCCTACCTGATATGTACAGGATGAAACACAGAGTTTCTGTCAACAACATGACTGTTGTAATCTCAAATCCTGGAATCAGAAAATATTATTGAATGATCGTATAAGTATGTATGTCTTTACAATGACTGCATTTTTACAAATCTAAAGAAATTATAATAAAGCAATAACTCACCAGTCTTTAAAGGCTGTAGAGGACAGAGTGGACTGTTGGTCAGAATCAAGCTCAAACATCATAACCTCACTTCCTTCCTAAAGTGCTAATTTATTTATACACACAGATCACACTTTGATCTCTTCAAGCTTTTACTTTGATGTCACTTTCTGACATGTTATATGGAATTATTTGGAATATATATATTCCAAATATTTTATTGGATTATTTAGCAGCATTTTAATGTTGTAAAGATAGGGCTGGTTTTAACTATTTTATAGACTGTTGTGAGGTTTAGTTTAAAAGAAAATGCCGAATCATTTTAGATTGATCATGTTTTTAATGTTAAATATTGACCTGGAAAGAAACTAAAGCTGTCAGGTAGTGGAGAAAAAGTACAATATTTGCCATGTACGTAGCAGTGGTGGGATATAACTGAGTACATTTACTCAAGTACTTAATTAAAAATGGTGATAGGCCTACTACTTAACTTGAGTATTTTTCCATTTTATGTAACTTTATACTTCTGCTCCGCTACATTTTGAGGCAATTATAATCGGTGATTGGATGAGAAAGATAGACTCTAATTTGTTTTACTTCACTACAGTCCAAAACAAAAAAGCTGACCACCTGACGGAGAATAGCTCTGATTGGATTGAACCTCTTAAATTGGCCCTGCTGTAACCTCACAGTGTACACTGTCTCCCCTTAGTGGTTTAAAGTGGGAAGTTACAACCTGGATTCCACTCAGTAATAAGAGACCACACTGTAAAAAAAACATATACAACTTATAAAACTGAAAATTCACCCAAAATCTGTTATTCTTCCTGGTTGATTTATCCATCAAATAATGCACTAATAATGAGACATTGTTGTGAATTTAAAGGACATGATGGACATGTGTGTCAATTCATAAAGTCACTGAGGTTTTGCAAAGCTGATAAACCATATAACATGTCAGAAAGTGACATCAAGGTAAACGCTTGAAGAGTTCAAAGTATGTCTGTCTGTTTGTATAAATAGGAAGTAAGGAAGGAAGTGAGGTTTTGATGTTTGAGCTTGATGCTCGTCCCTCTCCTACACTCTGACAAACAGTCCACTCTGTCCTCTACAGCCTTTAAAGACTGGTGAGTTATTACTTTATTATAATTTCTTTAGATTTGCAAAAATGCAGTCATTGTAAAGACACCAATACTCATAATGTTATTCAAAAATATTGTCTGATTCCAGGATTCGAGACTGCAACAGTCATGTTGTTGACAGAAGCTCTGTGTTTTATTACAAATTTCATCATGTACATATCAGGTAGGAATGACTGTTTATCCCCCTATTTAACCCTCCTGTTATGTTCTTTCTCAGGAACAGCATTATTGTTCATGGGTCAATTTGACCCAGGTCATGTTTAATCATCCAAAGTTTGGAAACTAAAAAATCCCAATGAACATTGTTTATATTTAATTAATAACTCCATTACTAACCATCTCAATCAATATGGAAATATTGAAAGTGAAATGGTGAAACTTCAAATTTGGTTTCATGTAAATAAGTTATCATTAAATCTGTTAAAAACGAAGTGTATGGTCTTTGCTAAAAGAAGTAAAGAGGAAGTGTCATTATCCTTTGATGGAGTTAAAATTGAGAAGGTATCAGAGTTTAAGTTTTTGGGTATTATATTGGATGACAATTTGACATGGAAATCACATGTATCATATGTTAAGAAAAAACTGTCAAAGAATATTTTCATTTTGAATAAAGTCAAGTATATTTTAGATTGCAAAATAATGAGAATATTGTATTGTTCACTTACACTGCCTTACTTGAATTATTGTGCAGAAGTATGGGGTAATACATATGTGAGCAATATAATGCCTTTGTTTTTATTGCAGAAAAGAGCAATCCGAATCATCCAAAAAGTCAACTTTAGGGAACATACCAATAGTTTATTTATTAAATCAGGGTTATTGAAACTTACAGAGATAATAGAACTCCAGACACTGTTAATTATGTTCAAAGCCAGAAACAGTTTTACCAGGAAACCTGCAAAAGCTATTTGTGTTTACTTCAGAAGATGAAAATCATAGAAGAAGATTTGATTTTAAGCACCAAGTTTCTCAGACTACTTTGAAACAAATGTGTGTTTCGGTTGTCGGTGTGAAAATATGGAATTCCCAACTAAAGGATTTAAAAGGTTGTACAGATATTAATAGATTTTTTTTAAAATGTACAAATGCAGAAAAAAAAGTCAATATGTTCTGGAAACTTAAACTGATTGTTTATGATCAGTTGTTTTTTGGTCTTTTTGTTTTTGAGATGTAAACATGTGCTTGTATGGGTTTTTGTTTGTTTTTTGTCTTGTTTGTTTGATTTTGTTGTTTTAAGTGTTTTGTTGGTGTAGGCTACTGAAAATCAATTGTATGTGATGTCAGACCATCTTTTTTATTTTTATTGTTCAAGAAAGGGGGGCAGTCAAATATAAGAAATGTTTTCTTCTTGCTGCTCCTTTCCAATCATGAAGCTACACCTTGTGTCTCTGTACACATTTTGTTGTCCACCTTCATGAAAGGAACAAAATAAAAAAATAAAAAATAAGATAAATAAAATATTTAGGGCAATGCTTTATCTCTCACAGATCATGATTCAATGAGGATAATTCACTTGTTTTTCATTTTTTAAAAATGCATGTTAAAACCTTTTTTATATGTACATTGGAAAGACTTACCTAAAATATAATGGTTTTACACTACATTGATTTTTTTTTTTAATTATTTTACATTTTTACTTTTTTCTTTTCGTAGAAAAAAAAATATACATATTTTTTAACTTTCAAAAGGATCAATTTGACCAGCAACATAACAGGAAGGTTAAACCACGCTTAATTGTTGATATGATGCATTTTTGATGTGGTTTGAGAAGGAGAGGAAGCCCAAAGTAGCGTTCAAGCTAATTTAAAGCAGACGAGCTCAGATTAGATCCTCTCATGCTGCAGAATAAATGCAGTACACTTTAAGGTCAAGTTTATATAGATAAGCTCAAGGCTGTATATCTGTAGTTTTCCATAATAGCATTTTTTCTCAATAATCAGTTCAGTTCAGTTCTATTACAGGCTTGGTCCAAAATACATATGTCCTTACAAGGTAGTACTCTTCAGGTTACTGGAGACAATGCTATGCAGAATTTATATTTAAAAAATTGTTCTAACAAGATGCTTTATTTAAATTATAGGTGACATATGATTCTTAAAAGGGCACAATTCACACATAATGGTCACTACAATTCATGCAGTTAAAACATCTTTAAAATGTCCTCTTTTTAGTCATAAAAGCTTATAAGTATTTGACTAATAAAAATGTTTACCATATGGTGAAAAGCTGAAAGATTACAGTGATAACAGTTCATGAAATGTGGACTCAGGAGCCTTATGTTTAGACTTCTTTTAGTATGTCTCGCGTGAGCCTCTCATTGAAGTGCAACAGTAAATCGCTGTATTCGCTGAACACTGATGTATTGTCGTGAAACAGTTGCAGTTTAGTGAAGTTTATGGAAAGATTATGGTTTAAATTTATAATGTTAAGTTAGCCTAAAACATAAGTTACATAACTTAGTTAAAATAACTCAAAATTGCGTTTTGGTTTATTATGGGACACTCTGACCTCGTCCTTATGTGGACTTTGTCACTCTTTATAATACCTTGTGCAACTTTCTCCTCTGCTCCCATGGTACATACTATGGCCACTAGAGGTCGCTGTGCAACAATAAATATGAATATGGGTTGTAATATGCTTATACAAAGATCTATGGGGTAGGAGTCTCATTTCGAAAAAAATATGTGTCAGGTACAATATTACTGATGTGCACATTTATTAACACATAGTAGAAAAGTAGAATTACATATCAGCTTTCTCTCTGTGTCACACCAGTTGCATGCAGTATGGCACACTATTTTCGTTACAAAAAGTGTTTGGTATGTTAATAAAATCTTCTGTTATAGGGGTTCAGGGCCGACAACACAGGATCTGTGCCCTAAAAGGTTCATCAGTGAACCTGACCTGCTCAGCTCAGCATCCCACTTCCAGCATGACATGGTACACAATACACTGGAATAGATCTGACTATAGATGGTACAGAGCAACAACAAATGGATTTGTTCAGAATTACCTCATAGATGGAAATAACACAAGGTACAAGATGTCTGAGGAGAGCAACTTCACTCTTACAATCAATAATCTAACAGAGAGCAATACAAATTATTACTGCTGCGGAAACGTTACTGACAACCCAGGACGCTGCTGGTCCTACAGAACTGAGCTCTATGTTGCAGGTACGGACAATTATTAAACATCTGCCGAACCACATCACCCTATAAATTCTTATTCATACATTATCATGTCAGACCTGCAGGTGAAGGTGCTTCCCACCACAGAGGGACAGACAGTAACACTGATGTGTAGCACCAGCTGTCCTCTGACTGAAAACCCTGCAGTCTACATCTGGTACAAGAACGGAGAGTCTCTCTATCAGGACTGGTCTCCCTGGTACCAAGAGCTGGTCAGCAGTGAGGAAGCAGTCAGATACTCCTGTGCTATCAAAGGCTACGAGGACCTCAGAGCTCCTGAAGTCTCAGTGGGTGAGTGAAAACGATCAGCTTCTTATCATGTGAAGAAACATCTGGATATTTTCTTCATAGTTTGGGTTAAACTAAAGGGTACACCTGGGGGTAGGCAAAAACAAAATTCCCGGACGACTTTCTGTCATTCAGAAGCTGAAGCAAGCTCAGCTTTAACACTGTCATGCATTACATATATAAATACATACAGTCATGGAAAAAAAGGATTAGACCACCCTTGTTTTCTTCAGTTTCTTGTTCATTAATATAATGATACCAACAAAAATAGCTCATGAGAGTGTAATTTAAGAGCTGAGGATAACCAAAATCATAATCAAGAAAACTATGGAAAATGGCCAGATACCAGCTCTTAAATTAAACTCTTATAAGCTATTTTTGTTGTTGTCATTATATTTGTCCAAACACATGTACCTTTAGTTGTACCAGGCATTGAAATGAACAATAAATTGATGAAAACAAGGGTGTTCTAATTTTTTCCATGACTGCATGTCATGATGTGGCATCTTCTGAAACAAAACCTTACCATGTCATGATTATCTTGTCGGGAAGGGGGCTGAAGATTGCACCAAAGATAGGCTACATTTTGGTAAGGGAAAAACAGGCATGCCTCAAAGGGTTCCCTTGACTTCCGACCTCAACATATGTGAATGAAAATGTAAAATGAAACCACAATTATCAGCACAGTTATTAATAATAGTTGTTTATTGTCAGTGGAGTAAAGTAACAATACATTTCTGTGTCCAGATTCTGTCACACCGACCTGCATTAGTGTGACCTATGCTAAAGGCCGAGTGTGTCCTTACAACCAGACGTCAGTGGATGAGCCCTGCTCCATCACATATCCAACAGGTTAAGACCTCCAGACCTCCAAAAACTTGAACACATAAACACATCTCCTGTCATTATAACACCATATTCCAACTAGCCTGGGTATACCCATACTGCCTTGCACGCTCGAATTTCATTTCGAACCTCCAGGCAGTCTGGCAACCAGGGAGGTTTCTTAGCCCTGTTTTAGGGATCCAATCACAGAACGGGGAGGGACGGCAAGATGATGACGCGTACTACTCGGCAGGCGGAAGCTTGTAGTTTTCTTACGGATCCAACATGGCTGCTGCAGATGCGAAACTCTCTTTAGCTGTAGATGGTGTTTTAAATAGTTTAGAGCGAAAGGCGAAAGGTCTCTCGGCGGCTCCGCTGTCCCCCGGCTCATAGTGAGATCTCCGCCGTTACGGTAGCGGGGCTATAGGCGCTAATAGCCCCGCTCCGTCATCTCGCTACGAGCCGGGGGACAGCGCAGCCGGCAAGAGACCCGCAGCAGCATGTTTATTGCCCATAAAATCAGTGGATGTGTGTGGCTGAATGACATGAGGGGGAATAAAGCGTGAAAATGTATATATTTATTTTTAAAAAAAAACTCTTATTCTTTTCTCTTCTTTTCTTCTTTAACATATAGCACTCCTTTAGCAATGACAGTTAGCTCTTAAAGTTATGTACTTACTTGATTCCTATGGTCTATGTCTAGTACCATCAGGTTGAATGCACTTATTGTAAGTCGCTTTGGACAAAAGCGTCTGCTAAATGACATGTAATGTAAATGACATGTAAAAAATAAATAATCTTGCAGAAAGCGAGAACTGGAGAAGCAAAGCAGCAAGCAACACTCTCTCACAGACACACACACAACAAACATCCATTTCTGTCGCTCTACTACGTCATCTGGTATAACTAATACGATTGGCTAAGAGCTACCTACAGACGCTTTTGATAGACATTCTAAGCGCCCAATAAACGGCTCCGGAGGATCGTTAACCACACCTCCTCTACGGAGAAATGAATGGCTGGTTGCCAGACTAGATCTAGTTTGAGATTAGTCTGGTGTTAGCCAGGCTATATTCCAAACAGAATGTATGCCATTGTGTGCACATCACAGAAAAAACAATAATTTAGAGTCCTCTTGATGTCAGGCATAAAACTTCCTGTGTTCACAGTTCAACAATCAGGTAATTCATGCATTTAATGTCGCATGGCACAGTAACTGAAGTCTAGTTACCATCTCCTTACAGAAGTACATTCCCAAAGGACTCAGACAAGACATTTCTTGTTAGACAAGGAATATATCAGACTGACCTGTACCCCCAGCTGTCCTCAGACTGACCTGCAGACTGCCTACAGGTGGTACTTGAATAAACGCCTTTACAGATTCACAGAGAGTCAAAACCTCACAGTTTACGCCAGCGGTAATGCTATTTCTTGTGCTGTGAAAGGTCACGAGGATCTGCGCTCTGATGAAGTCTGTGAGTATGAACCAAACAATGGTCTGTTATAACATTTGCATCATTAGTGTGCTTGAAAGGCAATAATAAAGATAATTTAAATTATGCTTGTAGGTTAACACCCTTTTATCTTCATTTCAGGTGCTAAGCCTAACACATGTATGAACTATGTCAGCAGGACAATCTGTGCTCTGGAAGGTTCCTCAGTGAACATTTCAAGAAAATACGTATATCCTTATGAAAGCCCGCCATTGTTTAAATTGTGGTATAAAAGAAATAATCTCGTGGAGGATGTTGGGAATCTGACAGGTCGTCTGGTGTACCATGACTACATCCTAAAAATAACAAATCTGAGCAAGAGTGACTCAGGAGAATTCGCGATCACGATCCACAGAAATGACGAAGTACAGACTAATTCTGCTGGAATCGCTTTGTTTGTCACAGGTAATTCTTCTAGTTACATTCCTAACAAACAAACAAACAAGGCAATTATCAGTTCAGCTAATAGTTGATGTGATCATGTTTCAGAGCTGAAGGTGACGTTCACTCCTTCTGCAGTGGTGACAGAGGACCAGAGAGTCACACTGACCTGCAGCACCAGCTGTCCTCTGACCAACAACACAAACTACATTTGGTTCTTCAACAGTCGACCTCTGACCCTGACAGAGAACCAAAACAAACACCTGGTTCTAGACCCAGTCAGCAGTCAGCATGCAGGAAACTACTCCTGTGCTGTCAAAACCCAGACAGACATCAGATCCCCTGAAGAATCTCTCACTGTTGAAGGTGGGCATGCCTTTTCAATTTTACTAAATTATTGTAGACATTAGAAGCACTTTTTAAAAATGTAAACCTGTAAGAAATGTCACGTCTGTCTTTCTCCAGCTCTCGATAGGTCAATGGCAATAATAAATGTGATCAGACTGACAGCTGCATTGCTGATCCCAGTTCCTCTTCTTCTCTTCCACCTGTGGTTGAGGTAAAGTAATTCAATTTGCACTCATTTTTAAGATTTGCTTCCCATAATACACAACTTTAAAATTGGAAGATAAATTGTTGGTGATAAAAGTTGTGTTTGCTTCCCTATGAGGGGCCGTACAGGCCATAACTCATATCCTCCCTCTCACATTCACAATTTCACCTCTCACATACACAATGTTACCTCTCAAATGCACAGGTTTATCTCTCACATTCACAATTACACCTCTCACATTAAAAAATGTACCTCTCACATTCAAAATTTTACCTCTGACATTCACAATTTTACCTTTCACGTTAACAATCATACCTTTCACATACACAATTTTACTTCTCACATTCACAAATTTACCTCTCACATTCACAAGACATCATCATTTTGTGAAAGAGAAATTGTGAATGTGAGAGGTAAAATTGTGAATGTGAGAGGGAAGATATGAATTAAGGCCTATATTGCCCCTCATACTTCCCCGTCTCCTCTCTGTTTGAACTGCCCTGCAGATGCAGCCCCAGTATGTGAACATCATGAATCCTGCTTTGCAGAGAGAACCAACAGAAGACGCTGTCAACACAGGAATCTCCTCACAGTGTGCATAAAACTGCCGTCTTCATCGTTTAGGCACAAGTTGACAGTTTTTAAATGTTTGCTCTTAAGTATTATTTTGTGATTTTGGGACTGAATGATGGATTTACATTTGAAAATTGAACAGAAACCCGAGTCCAAATGAATGGTTAATTCGTGTGTGATTTATGTGACAGTAAGTCAGAGCATTGACTTTGTCAACTTGTTGTGAGGCTCTTTTTTCCCCCAGAATAAATGCAGCTTTAATATTTCCTTGTTGTCATTTTTAACAGCTGCTTTATTGTCCCCTGGGTGTTTTATGTAATTAAGATCAGCTTTGTTAAAAAGCAACTGCTATAAATGTTTGGCAACAGTGGGGACTATCAGAAGATGTACTCAGAAATCAAGGAAAAGAAAATTGAGTGTTGGAATATAAAATTGTTCACAGATTAATGTACTCACAATTATAATTAACAATAAGTCATCTTTTCTATTCTTTGTATATAGATATATAGATATATATATATATATATATATACATATATGTTGCAATATATATATATATTGCTCTTAACAGTTAATTGTTACATTAATCATTTCATAATCTGTATGAACGTCATTATTTGTTGTTACAGATTTTTTTAATATTGCTGATTAAATTTAAAAAATTACCCAAAAGTTGTTGTTCTGCCTGTTTAATTTATCCATCAAATAATGCACTGAAACACAGTTAAGTTGCGTCAACAATCCCAGTTGCACAACACAACATGTAAGACGTCAGAAGGTGACATTAGAGATAAAGCTTGAGGCGATAAATGGGTGAGCTGCCTGCAGATAGAATCAAGACGTTCAGCGTTAAAATAAATTCAGATGCAATCAGTCACTTAAAGAGAAAGGAAGTGAAGATCTGATATTCACGGGCTGGAAGTTCCTAGTCCACAGTCCACTCTGTCCTCTTAGACACTGGTGAGCTATATATTATATTATTTTTTTAGATTTGCGAGAATTATTAGACATCAGTGTAAATGCTGTTATTTAATATGTTTTTCTGATTACAGGTTTTGAGACTAAAACAGTCATGTTGTTGGCAGAAGTTCTGTGTTTGTTAACGTGTATCATCCTGAACATATCAGGTAGGAATGACTGCTTATCCCTCTTTATACAATGACAGTTGTGATGTGATTATGAGTTTTTTAGGAGGCATTCCATCAATTTCTCACATGAAGTTGAGTTCACTCTTCATAAGGACTCAACCTGTGAAAACAATTGTATAATGTCCTCTGTGAGGCTTTACTGAGGCCCAATAATGCTGGACTAAATGATGGACTAAATGCTAAAATCAGTATGCTGATGTGTTACTACTATAAACCTGACTAACCATCTGAGGTCAGTGGTTTACCTCAACCATCTGTGCACATGCATAGAACAATTCGATTTGTGGTACCAGAATCATCAGCTGATGTTCTCACAATAGTTTAGTCTTTAGTTTTGTGGTAAAAGTCAATAAAGTCAATAAGTCATTAAAGGTGTAGCCAGAGTATGTCCAAATGACTGATAATATACAGTGCTTAAATAATTTATTAGCTTATGCCACAGCTATTCTAAATTAACAGCATTAGTAATTACCAAAATCATTTTTTACTGTAATCGTTAAGCTCTTTAACCCCAATGATATTTTTAATGCTAAAATATAATTGTTATTGTATTTATCCATGAATTTTCAAATTAACTGTTTTACAAAAAAACACGAAAATAGTGAAGCACATTATTATTTCTTGATTAAGATGTCAAATTATAGTTTTTAGTATTTTAATACTAACAAATAATAATTTTTAGTTGTTTGATGAGCCGGCTCAAACCTGGCTATAAAAAGATTTCTAAAAAGATTAACTTATTAACATATTTATTAGATCATCTTTCACGAGAAAACATAAATATTTTAGAAATCTTTCAAAATTTAACCACTAAAACAAATTTTTCTGTTCAGGAATGCAAGTAAATATCTATGATTTGACATCTTAATTAAGAAATAATAATGTGCTTTACTAATTTTTCAGTTTTTATGTAAAACAGTAAAATTGAAAATTCATGGACAATAATACAAATCTTATTTTAGCATAAAAAATATCATTTGGGTTAGAGAGCTTCTACATATTGGTGTATTTCCCGTTACAGAAACATAAAAAATATTCTGATAATTACTAATGCTGTTTATTTAGGACACTGAGGCATAAACTGGTGGTCTAAAAAAACATTAACCACTGTATATCTGTGCCAAAACTTCCTCTTCTGGTAATTTTCTTGCAGTCTGATTAGCAACTTCATCAATATTTTTGTAGGTGTTTTAGGTCCAGATGACATGTCAGCCAGTCCCTGTAAACCAATATCTGCATATTAAACCAGATACACTTTTAAAAGCTTAAAAAAAGCTAAATCATAATCAGACAAAAACAGTTTGTTTTGCCTCTTTTGCCCTCCACATGGACTCTTGAACTGCATGCAATCAAAACCCAATCAAACATGATTGGCCAACATTACTTAGACTAAAAATGGACTACAAATGTTAACCACCAACACTTCTGATACCAAAATCTTGTCCCGTTGCCGACATATTCTGCATTCAAACGTATATTTCTGTTTATAGAGATAAGTAAATGGGTGTAATGTTTGTCATGAATGTCATTATGTATGGTTTTAAACCAAAGTATCAAAAGAGAAATTCCGACCACATAATTGTGGTTTAAAAAGTAAATGATGAAAGTAATTGCAATTCATAAAATCTACATCTTTGGAGCTTGACTAATTGTAGAGACTAAAAGTCAGGAGCTCTCTGATCTGATCATGCTTTTTTTTTTAACTCTTATCTGTCACTTGCAGTGATAATGTGTGTCAAGTTAAATATTAGTTGTTGTTTTTTCAGAAAGGCCAGCAGTCATACCAGTTGTTTGCAACATACAACACCATCATTATTACAAAAAGTGATTTGTTTTAACATCTAATCTATAAGACGTTTACATTTGTATCGAAGTTTGTTAATTAAATCTTCTGTTAAAGGGC
This sequence comes from Centropristis striata, assembly GCF_030273125.1. Lineage (NCBI taxonomy): Eukaryota > Metazoa > Chordata > Actinopteri > Perciformes > Serranidae > Centropristis > Centropristis striata. The sequence goes on from NC_081517.1 coordinate 17,575,603, forward strand.
TTCAGGGACAACAAAAAGAGATATGTGCCTTAAAAGGTTCTTCAGTGGATCTGCCCTGCTCAGCTGAAAACCCTGCTTCAGATATGAAATGGCACACTGTGCACTGGAATGACTCCAAGTATGTTCTGAATGACTTCTCTCAAGATGGAAATTATGAAACATACAACATCTCTGCAGAGAGTAGCTTCACTCTAACCATCAATAATCTAACGGAGAGTGATGCAAACGTGTACTGCTGCAAAGAATCTACTGACAAACAAGAAAAGTGCAAGAAAAGTGTGATTAAACTCCGTGTTGCAGGTATAGCTTTGGTTATCAGTATTACTTTAACAATAACCCAGGTATGAATTCTTATTTATACATTATCATGTCAGACCTGCAGGTGAAGGTGCTTCCCACCACAGAGGGACAGACAGTAACACTGATGTGTAGCACCAGCTGTCCTCTGACTGAAAACCCTGCAGTCTACATCTGGTACAAGAACGGAGAGTCTCTCTATCAGGACTGGTCTCCCTGGTACCAAGAGCTGGTCAGCAGTGAGGAAGCAGTCAGATACTCCTGTGCTATCAAAGGCTACGAGGACCTCAGAGCTCCTGAAGTCTCAGTGGGTGAGTGACAACTCCTGATCAAGTTATAAAAATGTGACTATAGTCTCCAAAAGTACACTTTTTTGGTCCGTATTCTGGCTGGTCAAATATGTTAAGATTAAGATTTCCTTTATTAGTCCCACAACGGGGACATTTCCAGAGGTACAGCAGCAAAGTGGATAGCAAAATAACAATAAATAGTAAACAGCTGTATAAACTAGAAATATAAGAAAGGTATTGGCAAATAAACAAGTAAAAAGTAATTTTTAAAGACAATTAACAATTTACAATTTAAACAAGTAGAAATATAAAAAAGTATTGAAACAGAAATAAAATTAGGAACATTATATACAATGTAGACAGAGTCAGCAGTTGGATATGGACCATTGCAAAAAGAATATTGCACTGTTAAATTCAATTTTAAAAAGTAGCCTGACTGTTCATAGTGCAGTGATTGTCAATGTCTGGTTTCTTTAAGTTATGTTCTTAAATGTTCTTTAAGTTATATCCGTCACATAACTCATATAATGTGTATTCAAGAATGTGTTAATACAGCACTATTGTGCTATCTGTACGTAACACATACTCTGGTATCATTCCTCCTGTCCAGACTGTCCATTAAGTGTGCTTGGGTTCAGCAGCAAAAAAAAATAGTTAATGTTATTTATTTTCGTCCAGATTCCATCACACCAACCTGCTTTAGTGTGACCTACACTAAAGGAAGAATGTGTTCTTATTATCAGACATCAAAGGATGAGCCCTGCTCCATCACATATCCCAGAGGTTAGTTTCCACATACGTACAACTCCTAAATCCCACAAGCATAAGTCATATTTACACATGCATGTTGGCTGATTAAAGCCTGGTACTGGATAATAACTGGGTAACTTCCAACAGAAGTACATGTTCAGAGGACACCTGTTGAGAGCCATGTGAGACTGACCTGTGACACCAGCTGTCCTCTGGCTGACCATCAACCTGCTTATAGAGGCTACAAGAACAGACATGCTGTGGAAAGCTTCTCCTGTGCCATTAAAGGCTTTGAAGATCTGCGCTCTGCTGAAGTCTGTGAGTATGAACCAACCTTTTCTTTCCTGTTCAACCATTCCTTGAGCTGGGCCAGACATGGCATGTTTTTGTCCAACTGTGTAGTGTAATTTATTACATATCACTACTATACTATACATGCTTTTTTATGAGGGGCTTATGGGCCATAATTCATTCTTCCCTCTCACATACACAAAAAATACCTCTCACATTCAGAATTTTACCTCTCACATTTTACACTTGGACATATTTTTGTGAATGTGAGAGGTAAAATTGTGAATGTGAGAGGTACAATTGTGAATGTGAGAGGTAAAATTGTGAATGTGAAAGGTAAAATTGTGAATGTGAGAGGTAATATTGTGAATGTGAGAGGTAAAATTGTGAATGGGAGAGGTAAAATTGTGAATGGGAGAGGTAAAATTGTGAATGTGGGAGGTAAAATTCTGAATGTGAGAGGTAAAATTGTGAATGTGAGAGGTAAAATTGTGAATGGGAGAGGTAAAATTGTGAATGTGAAAGGTAAAATTGTGAATGTGAGAGGTAAAATTGTGAATGTGAGAGGTAAAATTGTGAATGTGAAAGGTAAAATTGTGAATGTGAGAGGTAAAATTGTGAATGTGAGAGGTAAAACTGTGTATGTGAAACGTAAAATTGTGTATCAGAGAGATTAAATTGTGTATGTGAGAGGTATTTTTTTGTGTATGTGAAAGGTAAAATTGTAAATGTGAGAGGGAAGAAATGAATTATGGCCCATACAGCCCCTCATACTTTAATACAGTTGTTTTTGTTTTTTTTTACACTTTTCACTTTTCTTCTTGCCTCATTAGAGCCTCTGCTTCTTGTTTACCTGATAACTTTCAGATGACATTACCTTAAAAAAACTCTCTTATATACATGCTGCTAATTGATAGTTGTTTGTATATCACATGTGTTGCTGTCTTTGTGATAACTTCTGGTGTATCAGTATCAAACATTACACACTGAAAAAACCTGATACATATTAAAATTCTAATTTTATGTTCCAAAAAAAATGTATTCCAAACTTTTTTCTGTAACTACATGGTCGCCCATAAAGTTGGAATAAAATATATTTCTTTACCACTTGAAATGATTGTGACAAAAGTGATATCTTCTCCAAATGTTTTTAATGAATCTCTTCCAAACATATCACAATGAAAATGAAACAAGTTAACAGAGGATTGTGTTTGAAAACAAAATTATTCCAACTTTATGGTCAACCGTGTATATCACACTGATTCTGAATTTAATCCATATGTTTTTATTTTCATTTTATTTTTTCCAAAAAGACAGCATATGTATCCAGCTCTATGCCATGGGAAAATGACAGTAAAGTCTAGAGTGTTTAAGCAGTAAGCATTGTAATTAAAGTAAACTTTATGGTGGCAATCAAATGAATAGTAATCCATACAGTTTGAGGCTGAAACCTCTGAAATATTCCAGATCCTCAACCTGGATCCTATTTTCTATTAGCCACTTATACATAAAAACATGGGAAAATAGGGTCCATGTAGAAAAATACCTCAGTTTCCTTTCAACATCTTTAGTTATACTTTTTTTCCAGGTGTCAAGGATAACAACTGCTGGAGTGTCAATTATATGAGCAGGAGGATCTGCGCTCTGGAAGGTTCTTCGGTGAACATTTCCAGTGAATACTCGTATCCTGACAACCAGCAGCCCAAGTCGAAATTTTGGTATAAAATAAAGAGAATGGGCAAGAAATCTGCTGAGGAGATGACTGAGGCAGCAGGTCGTGTGGTGTACCACGAGGACACAAAGAACCGACACACCCTCAATATAAAAAACCTGAAGAAAAATGACTCGGCAGAATACATATTCAGACTTACAACAAAGGGAGGAGGACCTAAACAATCAGGCTTCTCTGTAGTTCTATTGATTGTCACAGGTAAGTCTTTTAATGATTTTCATATTAAGTTGATACATGATCAGAATTAGGTGAGAGTTGCATCTTAAGTCATACCCATAATGCATACAGTATTTCATGCATGTTCTCTCGAAGTGATCAATGTCTCCTATGTGACCACTCTCACCATGTTTCAGGGCTGAAGGTGAAGTTTACTCCTTCTGCAGTGGTGACAGAGGACCAGAGAGTCACACTGACCTGCAGCACCAGCTGTCCTCTGACCGACAACACAAACTACATTTGGTTCTTCAACAGTCGACCTCTGACCCTGACAGAGAACCAAAACAAACACCTGGTTCTAGACCCAGTCAGCAGTCAGCATGCAGGAAACTACTCCTGTGCTGTCAACACCCAGACAGACCTCAGATCCCCTGAAGAGACTCTTGCTGTTGAAGGTGGGCATATTTCATTCACATACTGTAAATCTGTTCAATTTTGAGCAATAAAAATCTGCTCCACCTCACCAAAACATGTGGGGCCCTGTGTAAACAGAAAAGAATGTGTCAAAATCAGAATTGAGAATGTGTATTTGCAAAAACAACAAACAAGTTTATCAGTTAAGAAATAAAAAGTGATTCTCTGTGTACTGTTTCAATTGTATTTAGGTCACAAATGACTGTAAAAAAGCCACAAAATGCCATCTGTTGTCTTTCATTTATTTATTTATTTATTTATTTATTTATAAGGATCCCCATTCGCCATTATCAAGTTACTAACTACTCTTTCTAGGGTCCTTTAGTATAACCAAAAAAAAATCCAAGGCAAAGGAGAACAACAGATAAGAGACAAACAGGCAAAACATTATTATGATTTCTATTATGATTATGATTATTATAATTATAATTACTATGTCAACATTTGTTAAATCCGCAACACAAATCTAACAAGCATCTCTCTCCACTTCAGGTACGTCAATGTCAATTAATGCAGTGAGACTGACGGCTGTGTTACTGCTGACTGTGTTTCTCTTCTACCTGTTGATCAGGTAAAAATCTGCCATATTAATCTTTGACTCATACTTCTTGTTTTCAATGCTTTCTTACTGATTTGATGGCTTTGTTTGTAACATTTGCATAATCTGACCCAAAAAAATCCAGGAAGAAGAATATCTTGCCCCCCCTTGAAACTGATAGGGGCATTGGACAGGTGAGTGTGTGTGTGTGTGTGTGTGTGTGTGTGTGTGTTTATTGTAGACGAGTTACCAATTCTCGAGGCTGAGTCAGTCTTGAGTTGAGTCCAAGTCTAAGTAGCAGAGCCTGAGTCAAGTCATCAATACCTGAGTTCGAGTCTGAGTCCAAGTCCCGAGTCCCCAGTTTTCAAGTCCAAATCCAAGTCACCAAGAAGAGTCTGAATCGAATCATCATTACCTGAGTTTGAGTTTGAGTCTGAGTCCTCATCATCAAGGTTGAGTCTGAGTTGAGTTCCAAGATTGCCTCAAGTTCTCCATTCTGTCACCTTCAAAAAGCTGATATATGAATAAAAAAGGTTAAAAAGTATTACAATAATATAATGACTCACTGTCACCATTTCAGGGAGATTATTTAGTTTTTCCAAAATTCACCAGTGGTTCCAAAATCCCCAGAAACTGAAAAGACATTGACATTAACAGTGCAAAGTCAACTTGTATAATGTTCTTGTTCCATTTCTTTATGTACATTTTTGAGAAACCCATTTTTGAGTCCAGGACTCGAGTATTCCATCGTTACAAACATTGTGCACCAGAATGCACAAATCCGAGTCATAGTGCAGCAAAATACAGTCATCAGAGTGGGAGTTCAGGTTGAGTCACGACTCCAACTTAAGTCTGAGTCCAAGACCAAGTCCAGTACAGTGTGTGTGTGTGTGTGTGTGTGTGTGTGTGTGTGTGTGTGTGTGTGTGTGTGTGTGTTTGTGTGTGTGTGTGTGTGTGTGTGTTCTTCTTTCATCTGCTGCTGTCCTCTCTGTCCTGCAGATGGAACAGGAGCAGCAGGAACTCACAGTGTGATCTGCTGAGGTGTGAAGATGATACAAATATATGTATTTTGCTTTTATTAGTTGTTGATGCTAATTGAATTGCATTGAAATGTATTCAACTCTTATTTTGCTGCATGTCTTGGAAGTGGGATTGAGATTCATTGAGCCTGTGTTCACTGAATCCCTCTAGTGGTTATTTATGGGGAACTGCAAGTCACTCCGTTAGAATAAACCAGCTTTGTTTATTAGTTTAAGTCCATCAACAAATTCTTCATGTATCATTAAACTTTTATTACTTATTACATAGCTATAAACATGCAATTTAAAAATGTGAGAGAAAAAAATTAAAAGAAAGACAGCAGCAATAACTTTTATTTTCACTTTCCATTTCTTCTTTTAGTGTAAAAGGCTGTAATTACCGGACATATTCAGATATAATCTTGGTTTCTATAAATACATTTCTTCTTAATCTTTTGACATTTTAAAAATTCTAAATGAATTTTTTTCTTCTACTTCTTATCTAAGATGAGTGTGCTTTCCACATGATTGTAATCTGTTCTGTCATGCAGGAATTCTTTTTTTAGTTCAACCTTACTGAAATTAAATTTAAATTAAAAGTCTAGCAGTGAAACATTTATATCATAAAGATGTTTGTCTCATTAACACAGAATGACAACCCACAATATATAGAAAGATGACAATTTAAAGAAAAAGACATTTCAGTGTAGTTCATCATCCTTACAAACATGAGATGCCAATTTTGATTGTTTCCTAAAGATGTTGATTTTGTTCACTGTTGGAAAAGTTTGACTATAATTTTTACTTTGGAATAAAAAACAAGCAAACATTTCTGTGATTATTTTTGTTCTTCTTGGTTGATTTCTCAATTAAATATATCCTTAGAATAAGAATTATTCCAAGATATATTCTAATTATATGCATTATTATCATTATTATTATTATTGTTGTTGTTTTTTAACATTTTTTAATTTTAACCTTTATTTAACCAGGAAGTCCCATTGATATTCAGAATCTCTTTTTCAAGAGAGACCTGGCCAAAATAGCTGCCAAAACTCAACACAAGTGTCAAATAATTAACATTTACAATAAAACAAGTGCAATATAACACAATATTATAAAATAATGAGCCTTATTAAGAAAAACAAGCACATGTCTCTATAACCACAGTCTTGATGGTAGCTTTAAATTCATTGATTGATATCAGACTTTCTAGTTTCAGCTTTTTCTGTAGATTGTTCCATTCCCAGGGTGCTGAGGAAGATAATGCAGTTTTTCCCAGTTCAGTTGAAACACAGGGGACATTTAAAAGTAAACCAATATAAAAAAAAACAATCACAGCCTTTTTTCTTTCCGCACAATCTGCAGATAAAACTTTTTCAGCTTCACATCACTGTGCAGCACCATACCTTTGACCTAATCCTTTTCCAGTACACTAATGCTGAAAGGAAAGTGTGACGAGATAAAAGTAATGACTGTCTTTAACTGGAATCAAGACTTAGAAGCATGAGATAAACACTCGTGAGAACCAATGAGATTTCCATTAAGCTTGTTTGTCAAGATTTCAATCACTTAATGTAGGCTAATCCTTTAACATGCATTGGATGTGTTGGCTGTTTATAAACTGTCTGACCAGTTTCAGGTCTCACTGTTTAATAGAAACTTAACAGTGATACTGACCATATTAACCCATTAGAACCCAGACCCAAATATCCTTAAAGTAAAATTATGGGGGATATACCACAGACCAAGTTGACCACAAAGAACACATTTATGATGTTTTTAAAAAAAATACTACCCCTAAATGTCAAAGATCTGCGATGTGACATAAATGTTACATTGGGCGTTTATGGTATTTGTGTTCATAATATTTCTTATTTTAAAATAAATAAACTAGACGTTTTCTGCTTACAGAAACACAAATTTGACTTTTTCTTTGCATCTCCACAACATTTATCAAAATTGTGACATTAATAGTGCTGTTTAACAACTAATTATTTTTCAGATTTGTTTTTAAGTAACACATTAATAATAAATATTAACAAATAACCATTTGCCTTTTTCTTTGCATCTCCATAACATATATCAAAATAGTGACTTTAATTTGTTCAGGAAATATGGTCAGAACAAGTTAAATGCAATACAGGACACCCTATTAAAGGGTTAGAATCGTTAAATGGGTTTAATCTTAGATTCTAGAAGATTTAAAGTGTTTGTTACACGGGTGTCACCATGGGTTCTTGTGGGTTAAAACATTTTGGAACTAAAATCCGAGATGCTTTAAAAAAGGTCTACTCACATTCTTCTTGAGCAGGGTAACAAACAGTCTACTACCACTATTACTGACAAACCCCTGAGCCTTAATAAAAAAACATGCCAAATCCATATTTTATGTCATAAGACAAACTATGGAAATAATTTAAGCTTGTGTTAACCACAGATCTAATGTCAGATGTCTAACCCAAAAACAATCAACCAACAATCAATTTAATTCAACTTTATTCAGGCTCAGTGTCCAGATTAAGAACAACAAACCAAGAACAAACAGAACATTACGATGCATGAAATTCGTACAAGCCACCATAAAAGATTAGGTTTAAAAAATGAATGTACTACAAGGAGACAGCTAAACCAGAGTTTCCACAGCTGGGATTGGTAATGTGTAGTGCTTATATTTGATAAAACCATGATCATTTCATTCTTGGAGTCATTAAGATGAATTTATATACAGGTGCATCTCAATACATTAGAATATGATGGAAAAGTCCATTTCCAGTAGTTCAGTCAAATAGCCCCAACCAAGTATTGAGTCATATAGATGGACATACCTTCAGAGGCCAACATTTCCATATTAAACATACTTTTTAAAATTGGTCTTTTGGAATATTCCCTTTTTTTTTCAGACACTGAATTTTAGGTCTTGATTAAATGTAAGCCATAATCATCATAATTAGAACAAATTAAATGATTCAAGACATGAAATGTTTCATTCTGTGTGCAATGGATCTATATAATGTGTTATTTCCAATTTTTGAATTTAATTACTGACATAAATAAACTTTTGGATGATATAATGATATTATATAATTTATTGAGATGCACCTATATTACATTTCTTAAAACAGTTTGGAGAGTATTCACTCCTGCAGCCACAAACTTTTCTCTTGCACTGCTGCATCAATTTCTCTTCAGTAGTATTCTCATGGCATCATTATAAGCTACATGAAGTCTCTGTAAACTTGCTTGTTTGTAATTTGACCTCAAATGTGCATGATAGTGATGTATGATATGCTCTGAAGAGGGCAATCTACAAATCACCTGTACACAGTGGTGGAATGAAACTAAGGACATTTACTCAATTACTGTACTTAAGTACAATTTTGAGGCACTTGTGCTTTACTTGAGTATTTCCATTTTATCTGTCTTTATACTTATACTCCACTACATTCTGAGGCAAATATTGTACATTTTACTCCACTACATTTAGCTGACAGCTTTAGTTACATTTCAGGTTGAGATTTAACATGAAAAAATATATCAATTTAAAATGATTACACATGTTATAAATGTCATAAATTAAACCACATAACAGTGTATTAAGTAGTTAAATGAGCCTTATTTTGATGACATTAATAAATGCATCAATATTATTAATGTAATACTTTATTTGAACATTTATAACCGTCTGTGTGGGTCCATTCTGCATAGCAATTACTTTTACTTTGGATACTTAAAGTACATGTTAATGCTGATACATTTAAGTAAAATATGAATGCAGGACAAGATGAAAGATGTTGAATGTTCATCAAGAAGATGAAATGTTAATTATTACAGATATCAGGGCTCATTCTGACTGCATGGAGACCAGACTTTTTTCTCCGGTTGTGTTTACTCTTGGGCTTACAATCAACGAACCCTGAATCTTTACAAAAGCTTAGACATTTCAAATTAAAATTAGAATTCAAAATTACTTTATTTATCCCCGAGGGTAAATTCAGTTAGTCTGGTAGAATCTCTGTTAGAATGAGACAGCCTGATGGCTGTAGGAGAGAAGGATCTTTTGAATCTCTATCCTGCAACAGAGAGAGAGGAGCCGTCCACTGCTGTTTTTTTGGTCCATATAGGTTTTGTGTAGCAGATGATCTGGGTATTTCAGGATGGCCTCCAACATCTTGACAGGTCATCTCTCCACCACCTCCTCCAGTCTGTCCAACCTCCTTGCATCTCTGTGTCTGTGTCTGCCTCCCCAGCAGACTGCAGCATAAAACAACACACTACCACCACAGACTGATAAAACATCTGCAGCATCTTACTACAGATGTCCAGAGATCTGAGCTTCCTTAAGAAAAAGAGGCAGCTCTGCCCCTTTTTGTAGAGAGTGTCTGTGTATAGGGACCAGTCCAACTTATTATCCAGGTATACGACGTACATCTAGATCAGGGATGGGCAACTGGAGGCCCGGGCGCCGCATACGGCCCGCACCCTCAGTTGAAGTGGCCCTCAGTACAGCTATGCATTTAAGCATGACATCTTAAAAGTGCAGTGTAAAAATGCACAAAATTACTTGTTGCAATTAATGTTGGTCTGCTGTCCTTGCACTGAAAAAAAAGAAAGAAATCACAGTAAGTGGTCATTTTTTATTAGCTTCAAACCTTTTGTATTCCTATCTATACTGTTAAACATGCATTTGAGCATGAAATATATTAAGTTACTGCACTGTAAACATATTTCAAATTGCAGTTTCATCTTATCTGGTTAAGTGCACGGTCCTATATATGGCCCTATGGTAGTGTCGATGAAAAATTGTGGCCCCCTACAGCATTTGAGTTGCCCATCCATGACCTAGATACTTATAACTTGGCACCACCTCGATGTTCAGCCCACAGGTGTTCACTGGCTGGGGGGGGGGGGGGCTAGAACCTCAATCCTAGGAAGATTATGAATAACACCTTTTTTCAGTGATATTTGGATTGTGGACTTTCATCTAAAATTGAGTGTTTTTACCCTCTAGTATTGCTATTTTTTACTCAACTAAAGTATCTGAACACTCCTTCCTTAAATTAAATGTCGTGCCAGTGGGCTCTGTATTACGTAACGAGGCCTTGGTGGTCACGTGATAGTTTTGCGGCTCGGATCGAGTCGGTACATCTCGTCCCTCTGACGGAGCTTTAATCTACCCCAAGGCGTAACGACTGCTGGAGACATCGCTGATCGTTTCGACCGGATTTTCTGAACAACGCACTAAAAAAATATGGACGGCAGGAGCTACGGTTCTGGTAACTATGCACTAGCATGGTACTGGCGTTAAATATGTTAAACTGTGGTGCAGATGCATTCACCGTCTAGTTTTACAGTTCGCTGCATGCTTTGTTACCGTGAAACGAAGACCCGGTACGTTAGCTGTGAGCTAGTTAGCATGCCAGCAGCAAATACCAACCAGGTGTAGCTGGAAACAAAGAGGGGTTAGCCGTTAACTGTTAAGTGGCTAATGTTGTCCACTATTGTCGTAATACATCTACGGAATACATTCCATAATGAATTAAAATGTGTTAACGGCACACCAGGCCTGTTAGCTGACGTTAACGGAGAATAGCTAGGTTAGCCACTTCGCCATCAGGCTGTTTTTATTTGCTAATATGCTAACATAGAAGGCTGTGTGGCCCTTTGTTTGGGTTTCTGCAAGGCGGGTTGCCCAAGTTAATTCTGTTAAAATGGAGTCAGTGTGGTTTTAGAATAAATGACGTTAAAAAAGCCTAAAATGGTCGCCGTGGAAAAAAGAGAAAAGAAAATGCGCTCAAAACTTCTGGTTGCTCTGTCATTATCGTCCCAAATTCTGTCAATGATCTCTAAGGCATTTCTGCATTTCCCATTTGCAAGTTAAATCAGTACAAAAGAAGCAAACAGACTCTTTGGCTGATAAGAATTACATGGAAATCATGCCTGCTTGTTGTTGAACATTTCTGGCACACCTTTCTGTTAATTTTATCTACAAGCATGGCTACTCCTGTTTTTCTTTTTAGACAACTTACTGCTTGCATGGCCGACTAAACAGCCATATGGTCTAATTAGAGACAAGGTGTCTTTGTTGCGTTTAAAGTTCTTATATCATCTGCTTTCACCTTTTTATTTTGCTTGAATCGGTGTATTCTCCTTTTGCAGGTTACTCCAGTTGGGGAGGTGGCGGGTCAGGCAGCAGAGGTGAGAAAATACCTGAATCTAGTCTAGCCCTGCATAACGACAGTGATACTCAAGCATTATGCTCAAATGTATGGCTGCTGCCAAGTTTTGTATATATTTAGTTTTCATATTAACACCTTCTGATTCCTTGCTTTTTAAGGTTCTGGTGGCTTTGACCTGTATGGGGGAGGTTATAAGGATTCAATGTCTGGGCTCGGGGGCTATGGGGGAGGAGGAGGAGGAGGAGGAGGTGGAGGCCACATGAAGAGAGGTCTCTCGGGCGCGTCCCTGCTCTCATCCACAGGGACCCACGCAGATGCAGTCATTGCCAAGATTAACCAGCGCCTGGACATGCTCACTCAGTTGGAGGGGGGGTTGAAAGGGTCTCGGGGTGACAGGTAATCCCTTTTTTGTCATTTTTCTGCTCCATAATGTCTTCAGTAGTCAGAATCCACTTCCACACATCCATTTTGCAAAGTGTCAAATTGCCCAGGTGTCTTTTCTGTTGAAAAGTAAAATAATGTCATATGACATCTGTTTGGTTGAGAACATTGCCTCTGAATGTTGCAGCATGCCTGGACAATATCCAACCAATATTGCTTGTATTTATAATGATCTGGAAAAGGAAGAGTACATGTCTCAATTCATGTTTTTTCTGTAATACATATATATTAAAATGCTTAAGCCTTCTAATGATATTGGTAATTTAAAGTTAAACAGGCCTTGCATTACTTTGGGATTCTGAAGTTGTCTTTCAGTAAAATAGAGTTCTTTAAATTAAAATCATCGAGCATGCCAATGTGGTTGGAAATGTAGTTGTTATTGTTTTAGAATGGTACGGTTCCTACGCTGTTTCAGCTTGCTAAATGCCTAAGTGCATTACTTGCACTTTACACTGAACCTTTGTGAAAATAATGTGTGCCTCAATTCCCGTTTGAGATGGAAAGGGTGCGAGTTGCTCACAGGCTGTAGTGGAATGCCTCAGCGTATGCAGAAGCTTTGATTGCGTCCCATTTCTTATGTTGTGGTTTGTCTGATTGATGGAAAGAAGATGTTGTGATTCCTCAAAACCGTAGATGTCACAAATGCATGACCGCTTGTTGGAAGTTAAATTATAGATCATTCGTAACAGATTGACATCCTTGCACATGAAGCCAGTCCATCTTTACCTAGCACTCCTTGAACATTGCCTGTGTCTTGCCTTTGTTTTTATTTGTTCCCACACTTTGTTTCTCTCATCCTCCATGTGACCTAACCCTGTCTTCTGGCTTTAGGTCGTGCAAGAGAGATGAGTTTACAGGTGTACGCTTGATGTACTGTTTTGTCAAGCTCAATTGTTCATTGAAAGATGCCTTGTGTCTGCAAAAACACTATTGCCCTCTGAAAAAAAGCCCCAGTTTATGTCTCATCCCCTTTCCTGAGTATTTACCATAAGCTAGTCACTACCCAGGATATTTCACCTCATGCACCTGTCTCAAGACATCACAGGTTCTGATGGACCACGGTCATGTCTGTTTAAGGTTTCACAGCCGAAATAACTGCATTTCCCTTAATCTGCAGAATACTGTTTGACCTCCACCAGAGAATGTGGTTGGATGAGTTTCTGTAAAGTAAATGATAACAAAAATCATTACTATGTTATAGAAGACCACAAGCAGAGTTAACTTGTTTTGGATCATCAATTTCTGATCTAATGTGGTTTCTGAAATAAAGCTGGGAGTGACAAAACAAATGGAGAAAGCGAGACCATAGAGGAGAAGGAAAAGCAGGTGGAGAAATCCAAACCTGACTGCCCTCCCTGCCTCCCTTGCTCTCTGCTCTTCTCTATCAACCCTCTCCCTCCCTCCCGCAGGTTTGACCACTACGAGTCATTCGACTCGCGCACCTCCGGTCTCACCTCCTCCCGAGATCTCTACAGATCTGGCGGCAGTAGCTATGGTTATGGCGATGGCCGTGATGACAACATGCTGTTGAGTCAGCGAGGAGGCTCGGGCTTCGGAGGGGGAATTGGGCTAGGGGGAGGGGGAGGCTTTGACAGCCCCTCCTCTTCCTATGGAGTCGCTAAAATGCGACAGAATATGAGGGACTCCTTCAGCGGTGGCCAGGGAGGAGGTTCTGGAGGTGGAGGATGGCCTGGAGCAGGCCGACGTTCCCCCAGAAGGGGTGGAGGTTCCGGGGGTCGAGGAGCTGGAGGAGGGTTTGGAAGCCGCAGGTCTGACCCCACTCCATTAGGCGGAGGTGGGCGGGGAAGTGGCAGTGGTGGCCAGTCCCACCGCGGCCACTCTCCAGGAGGTGGTAGAGGCAAGCTCCCATCCCTCCTGTCCAACCGCATGTACCCTGAGAGTGGGGGCTTCCATCAGGGTTCCACTCAAGGGCCTCACGACTTCCCTGGGAGGCATTTTGGAGGGGGCCCCCGGGCTGGCCGCCAGCGAGGCCGCAAGAGACCCCTCAACAAAGTAAGTACCTCCAGCCAAATAAGACCTCCTCAGACACTGGGCAACAGTTAAGCCCTTTCTGATTCCCTCCTTTTCTATCCTCAACCAACTGGCAAGTGAGCCTACAGTGCTACTACCTGCTATGTGCCATGCAAAGCAAATTGTCACAAAAATCCCCAACACACATTTAACATTACACTTGCCCTTCTAGCTCCACCCAGCCCGTATTTATTTGTAGTCATAAATGCCTCATGGAACTGCCCCTTTTGTACAGTAAAGGCAAGTGACCACTCTTCCTGTCCAATTCTTTGTCTTGTTTACCTCTGGGGTGTTGAGTTATTTCACATTGTGGATTTTATTTTATTTTTTGGTTACGTTACGTTCTTTTGCCCCAGTCCTCGGTAGTCTAAAGATAAGGCTAACACTTGATGAGGAAATGCCCAGAGAATAAAGACATAATCAAGTCTTCTAATTGGCCTTGATGAGCATTAAGTCGTTGATGTGTTGATGATGAGTTGTGGTTTTATTGCCCACATTTTTTTTTTCAGGAAAAAATGTATTTGAGTGCATATTGATTCTGTTGACTGTAGCAGGTGAAGCCACAGCGTGATGTCCAGAAGAAGAGGAAGCAAACACTTAGTGGAGGTGATGAGCCAGAGTCAAAGATGAACAGGACGGAGAGTGCAGGGTCAGAAGCTACCCAAGGTACTTAGACAACTCTAAAAGAAAAATATAACTTGGTATACATAATTTCTGTCTATTTTGGCTTATGTTGATGTGCTCTGTTTCCAAAGAGCAAGCAGAGAAAAATGGTGACGACAGTGAGCCTAAGACTTCAGCTGCGGTGAGTAGATCATTCCTGTGTGCCAGAAATTCAGTTGTTTTTTTAAATCCACCTAGGTCTTTAATGTACCTTTTTATTGTGCTACATCAACACTTCAGGCAGTATTAGTTTACCACCATGAATAAACCACTGAACCATGTGAAACGCGCTGTTCTTTGTGTACTTCTGTAAAATGGCCTTTTCATTGTTCCTCATGTTTTTGCACAGATTTAGGAGGGACTTAATATTCTCAATCAAAAAGAAAAAGTAACCTGTTAAAAGTTCTCATGTTTCTAAAAAAAAAAAAATTCTCTTTTACAGGAGACAAAATCTACCGATGGAGATAAAGGTAAGCTGAAGTTGCTCCTTTCATGATCCAGCTACTCGTCTTGAACTGTTCATACCATATCATGTAAATGTTAGCATGCCTAAGCTTTGATCATTTTTTTCCATAGCTTCACCCAAACAGGAAGAGAAGAAAAGTCCCCAGGGCAAACAGACCCTGACCCCAGGTCAGGAAAAGCACCCAAAAGCGAGGAAGAGAAGGGGTTTCCTGGAGAGGTGAGAGGACATACTATATACCCTTGAGTCAATATTTGTTACCCAGCTCTCCATTGTCTCTTCTTTCCTTTCTTTCTCGTCATTTTGTGAGATTATTCTTTGACCTTTTCATCTGTTTCACTTTACATTACGATATTCATGGCTTTGTTGCAAATTGCCAAGCCCTGATTGTTTATGATATAATAATCCCGATCTTTAAGATCTGCATTTTTCTGATTGCCCTCCTGTTTTTTCTGTTTAGGGTGATGTTTGCCTGCTCTGTGTGCAAGTTCCGTTCATTCTATAAGGAGGAAATGGAAACTCACCTTGACAGCCGCTTTCACAAGGACCACTTTAAGTTCCTTTCCGGCCAACTGTCCAAGCCCACTACAGACTTCCTACAGGTGACTGAGATTTTTCAAACATCACACTCTCATATGCTTTTTGGAAGCTGAATTTAAAATGATGCGCGAGGGCTGTTCCTGGATCTGGATTTCTAAGTCAAATCTACCATTTTTTCCCCTCAGTAATATGCATTCTTTCCTATGAGTCTTTACAGAAATATAAAAAATTTCACAGAGGATATTTTCAATTCCAGGAACAAGCAGTTACCCTGTATAACCCATATAAGATAATAATAATAATAATTAGATTTATGATCACTAGAACTGCTTATGGAGGCAAGAACATTCAATGATGAAATATCCGTTACACGGACTGTGAACTAATGAACACTTCATGGTTTTGTTTTTGTAGGAGTATTTGCAGAACAAGTTTAAAAAGACAGAGCAGAGGGTTGGCCAGTTGGAAAATCACAGTGCTGCCATCTGCCAGGTGTACAAAGAGCAGGACCTCACCAGGGGTAAGAACCAGCACCAGCAGCAACAACTGAAGCTTAGTGTGTGTGAGAGAAGTAAGGAAGGGTGAATTTGAGTGATTTTTTTCATTGCATTTATTTCTCACTATGATCCTTGTAGATCTTGGTATGGAGCACTTCATGAGGAAGGTGGAAGCTGCCCACTGTGCAGCATGTGACCTTTTCATTCCCATGCAGCCACACCTGATACAGAAACACATCAAGTCCCCTGACCACAACTACAACAGGAAGGTATGACAGATCACACCCAAATTATTCTATAGGAATCTAAAAGCCCCTTTCTTCTACTGATTAGTCTGTGAAAAAGCAATAATAAAATGAAAAAACACAACAAAAGCATTATATGCAACTTAGCAAGTGTTTTCATGTAGATATTTTAATGATTGTTGTTTTGCTTTGTGTCCTATGTGTGACTTTTGGATTGTTCTCTCTGTGATTTCAGGGTATGATGGAGCAGTCCAAGAGGGCCAGTCTGTCAGTTGCTCGTAGCATCCTCAACCACAAACTCATTGGCAAGAAGCTGGAGAGTTATCTCAAGGTATTTACAGAGTCAAGTAGCTGAGCATAAGCTAGCAATCAAAATGCATGGCAAGCACTGAGTAAATTTAAGTTCCCTCTAGAACTCTCCATGAGCTCTATATATGTCTAGGGCTTTTACTGTGAAAGGTAGGAACAGAAAAAGTGAGGCTGTAAATGTGCTGCCGTCTTGAATAAGATTTCTGAGCCTTCTGAGCCTTATTTTATTACCTTCATAATTATATGTGCAATAAATGATGGATACAATGGGGAAAAAAAGTTAAGTCACTTGTATACAATATTCTAAGCGAATTGAAAATGTAGTAGTACTGTTAAGAAAGGCATACTGAACTTATTTTTTTTTAAAAAGTTCCCTGGAAAAATACAGGTGATTTTATTAAATGCCATTGGGATAAATGCTCTAGCATTTATAATGTGTAGTCTACACACATAATATACTATGCATGCATATATTAAGTCTGAACTGTGTTGTTGTTGTCTACAGATCATCTAGCTGCAAGTGAAACGTGACCTTTTGTGCTAGGAAGTATGCAAACACAGTCTGTGAGACATGCATACGTAGAGACTTAGACATACGTAGATACACAAAATGTTCTTATAAATGTTCTTTCTTTTCAGGGGGAAAACCCATTCATTGGTAATCAAGACGACCAGGATCCAGAGGACTCCATGGTGATGGATGTCTCTGAGATGGAGTTAACCAGTGAGAAAGCAGACGACCAGACAGAGGCAACACCAGTCAAGGGGGTGCCGGTGAGCGATTGGGAGACGAGCCAAGAGGTGGCCGAGGGTGAAGCAGCAGCAGCAGCAGAAACAAAGGCAGAGGCAGAGGAGGAGGTAAAGATGGAGGAGGAGCAAGGAATGGAGGGAGAGGAGGAGCAGGGAAATCCGGAAGAGGAGGAACAGAGGAATCAGGAAGAGGAGGAGCAGAGGAATCAGGAAGAGGAGGAAGGTTTTGAAGTTGAGGAGGAGGAGGAAGAGGAGGGATATGTGGTGCACGATGAGATTAACGACGAGGGATTACAGGTTGATCGTGACGGGGACGAGGAGGAGGAGGAGGAAGGAGTGGAGGCAGCAGAAGTAGAGGAGGAAGACAAGAATGACGAATGACTTTTGCACCCTGTGTGTGACTTCTCGATCTTACCGTCTGTCCGGACCAGTCACCCCACGCTCACATTCAACCAAATCTCATTGCCAGGCACGTTGTGAAAAATACATACCTGCGACCACCATTTTTCACTGTCTAATGACTCTGAGCTTGTATCATTTTATTTTTGTATTAATGGAATAACTCCACATCTTGGGAAATGCTCTTGTTCACTTTCTTTTCAACAGTTGGATGATTAGAAAAACAAGTTATGCTACCGAACTGTGTTATGTATGCCTACGAACTCTTTTGAAGTGTTGATGGTCGGTGGATTTCCCAGAATGTCCAAGTATTCCTCTTAATAGTTCTCATTGTGCCTTTTCTTTAAAGTACTCTTTATTTAGGTTAATTTGTTTAGAATCGTTTAAGAAAAATTCTGAGTATTGTAAGGTTAAGAGATATTGTGTACTTTTTTTCTTATCAGAGTTACTGTCATAGCCTTTTGTCCATGCCAGTATTGATGATGGTGAGTAGATGATTTTCCAAGCTTTTGGTAAAATCTATCACATGCTGGGCTTTTTATTCTTCAACTTGAGGTAATAGAGGGGACTGTCTGTTGAACAAGTATGTAATATTTAGAATGGATATCAGTCATGTAACAAAGTCTTGTTTCACTCCGAGTAAGAAATAAACTTGTTGAATAAATAATTGTTTCACTGTTTGGTTTGAAAGATTATGACATGCAATTTACTTGATGAAAGTCAATGTAAGAAGAGTTTAATGTGTCACAATTTGACACGATCAAAGCTTAGGTTAATAAAAAAAAAAAGTACACATATGATATTTATCCACCTAGAAAGGTGAACGTTCATGGGCTGTTACTTTACATTTATGTAGCTGTTAAATTAATATCTATTCGCAGCAGCTTCCTTAGGATTAAGCAATATTCTTCACCACAAGGTGGCGTACCAGTCCCTCTGGCCCCAAAGTCAAACAACAAATGTTTTTTTTTGTTTGATGTGATTTTGCTTCAGAAATTACTCATGGATCCCCACCTACTGATATTGTTTTCACTGAAATATTTCAAGGCAGATTTGACTCTTGCCTCAAAAATATGTTGCCTCCATATGGTAATAGAGGGGTCCATTAAAATTATACACATATTTCTTAGTTATTTCTGCACAGCACTCTTTGAATCCCTACATCAGAAATTGTGGCATATAGTGTGCTTGTTTTGATGACTTTTTTTCCCCCTATAATTCAAACTTATTTTAGTTTATGAATCATTTTGGTTTATACATTGGTTCATACAGGCACACATCATGAGCCATAAACATTAAATAAGTCTTATAAACAATGTAAATTCACCTATAAAAAAAGCCTAATTTTCCTGTTTTGCATAAAGAATGTGAGATGATAAACCCTAAAGTATTGTAAAAAAAAAAAAAAAAAAAAAAGTATATATATTAATAATTTGGTTTGTTTGTGTATTATTTTTACATCCTATTTCATCTAGTCTTTTATCCACCGGTGCTGTGATGTTCAGAGGATTGTTCATCATATTAAATAAAGAGTTATTCAAGAGAGAAATAACTAAATGGCTAAGCACCGCATACAACAATATGCATAATGCGTGGATTTTTTTTAAACTTAATTATTTACATTTACAATCTTTATTTAGACAGCAGGATTAAAGACGTAATTTGTGTGATAAACTCTTAGCTATTTTATCGCTAAAATGATTTCGAGGTATTGCATGATGTCTCCCGGGGGAGGAGGTGGAGCTGCGGGTGACATTTCGCTCTGACAGCCTTTAGTCCCGCCCCCCGTGCGTCTGACGTCATCGACGTCGAACGGGACTGTTTGTTCTGGATTTGGGGCGAGGAAGGTCTGCGAGCGCTGACAACCGACTGAATAAGGTAAAAAATACCATGTTATGCCCCTCTGGAGATGACATTGGTATATCAAATGAAAGCCTACAACACAGGGGATCCGGTAAAACGTTTACAACGGGCATCGGGGGCGTATTTCGCGCGCTGTCAGTGTGCTCTTCGGCAAGCGGAGCATGAGCTGTCTCCGCAGGCCTTGCACCGGTTTCGGACACACGAGATGGATGATTTTTTCTGTCTTTTAAGTTCGCGCGATTTGGTGTTATTGTGCATTTTCTGTGTGTTGTCTTCCTTTTCTTTATACTCGTGTTGAGGTCGTTTTCGTGGCGTTGGGCACACCGCACTGTCAGTGTGCACGTTAGCTGCAGGTCGGCGTTATGCTAACCTGTTAGCTGCTATGCTGTTTGTTTGTAGCCCCGTAGGCCGTATTCGTGACATAAGTTACGTCCTCTCGGCAGCGTAGTTTACGCGCGATGGCGCAGGAGCTCATGAGAAGTGCGACGTAACGTAATTTCGAGAATATCAATCCGGTCCAAGTAGTATTGTGAAAGGCCGTTTACGTGCGGAGCTGTCAGCTGCTCAGTGGACATGGCGATTCACTGACAATGAAGGTTAGCAAGGCGAAGGGCTAGAACAAATAATGTCTGCCTCTGTGTTCACTGTTGGTGTTAAGCAACATCATTTATGACACTCAGCTTCGTAGGCTTTTCTCAGATAATGTTACCGGTAGCATGAAGAATCTAGCCAACCCTACGTGATACGAAATAGTAGCAAAATGGCTGATAAATGTTGTATAATAATTAATTGACGCGACAACGTACGTTTATTCGCTTCACTGTCCAGATATTTGGG
Organism: Centropristis striata; assembly: GCF_030273125.1. Lineage (NCBI taxonomy): Eukaryota > Metazoa > Chordata > Actinopteri > Perciformes > Serranidae > Centropristis > Centropristis striata. The sequence continues at coordinate 17,596,367 of NC_081517.1, forward strand.
CTTTTTATTCAAATTAGCTGCGCCAGTGGTAACGCTGTATCATGTGAATGCAATTGAATCTTCTTGAAATTATCAGGATATGATTTTAAAACCTCAAGCATGAGCCACAGCTTTGTTCATGTATTTAGAATTGCTATTAATATGTGTTGGGAATATGGTACACCTCAGATTTAAAAAGAGCATGAATTACAATATTGGACTAAGGTTTTAAGAAATGTGTTGACACAGTCCACAATTTGTTGCACAGTCCATTTAAGATATCTAATCTACATTCTTGTGGTATAGATTCATGTCTGGAATCTTGTTGACAACATCAATTACTTATCTGGAGCTGCACTGTTTGTTTTGGTTTAATTTTGGGAAGAGACTGAGCCCTAACATTATGCAGTGGAAAGTCTCTTTAACACCTTGTGATATGGACCTGCAGCAGAGGATGGGCATTTTTCTTACAAAACTTGCAAACACTGTATGTATACACATCTTTCAATATGAAGATTAAGATCTTTGGTGGAAGAAATTTAGCAGTCTTTTAGGTAGGCACATGTCAGTTTATGAGAGACTAAAAACAAGCTATCGTCTGTGTTGTTATTTGTCTATATATTCCAAAAAAAGGACCTTCGACCACCTTGGCCTACACTGTCAAAAAAACATCTGGATACTGTAAAGATTCAAGGTCAGGGTCCAGTGTATTCATCAATAAAACCTTGCAAACTGCAGAACTAACATTGTCACATTGTCATCTAAATATTTAGCCAAGTAAGTCGCTGAAATCTAAATCAACACAACTATAACAGAAAAAACAATAAATTAGCAACAAAGTATTTACATGCACATGAAAAAAGATGACGCATAAAAATTATAGAAGAGCTACTGAAATAATGAGAATAATATGCTTCTTACAAGCTGCTCATTGTGCTGTCAAATTCCCGGGGGAATCAAGAAGAGAACATACCAATACATTCAATATAAATGGTCCATGATGTGCACATGTCGTCGGTTTTTGACTTTTAATTTGGAGCATCAACCTCTGAAAGACGTAGATTGTCAGCAGAATCAAAAAATATCCACGAGGGTCTCTTGCTTGCAGAGGTGATGGATAATTGTGTGATAAGGGGTCTAAAAACCTTAAACGGGAAATAAAGGGAAGGGTTGACAGTTCAGAAACTTTTTATTAAAGCATCAAAGAAGATGCTGTTTTGGCCGAAAAATGGGCATTGTTTGTATTGTGTATTTTGTAAGCCTCAGCTCATCTTGACAGTTCCAGTTAGAGAGAGGACATGTGCAGGGAAAAATTGCAATCATGTCTGAAATGACTGTAATTGTATGTAGGTGGATCCTTTTTAAACATTGCTCAGGAGAAATGAAGGAAAAAGGTGCAGCCTTAAAATAAACTGGTTAGAAAAAGAGGAGTAGGTGAGAGCTAACCACCGGCAAATTTCCAACATGTCATGAAGGAATGCAACTCTTGTTTGTGCAATTCCTCTCATGTCGAAATAGCATTTGCGCTTTTCCTGTATTCTGGGCTCTGCCTGAGACACAGCATGACCCAATGTTTACCTGATGGTGTTTTGATGTTCGTTGGAAATTATGTTATCAATTTTAATCAGGCACACCTCTCTTTTTTTTATATCCTTTTTCCCAGGTGTGACACTCAGCCCTCTATCTGTGTCTTGTGGTTTCCTTGCCCCCACACGTGTCACTGACAGATCTCCGGTGTTACCTCAGGAAATCACTGCCGCATCAGCTGAGATATGGTCACACAATTGGATTAGATCACAGCTGCATAGCAACAACACATGTAAGAAATACATTTTCTTTTTAATATTTTTTGAATGTATCACAATTGACTATTTGGTCTACTGAGGCCTTAATACAAATCTTGAGCTTACTCTTGTAAATTTTGGTCTTTCTTTTTGGCCTTAGCATCAGTTTCTCAATAAAAAAGCTTTCATGATTGTTATGATCATTATTATTGCATCTGCTTACCAAAGAATGCAACATTCTGCCAATGCGTGCCATCATATCTGAATACTGCATAGATGCACTGATCACATCATAATGCAAAATGTATAAAATTATTATTTTTAATTTTTGACGGATTTGGTTGGCTAATATCTGGTTTCTAATTGAAAATGTATCCAGATATTCCAGTAATACAGTATTGCATAACATTTACTGTCAATTTAAAAATTCTAATGTTTCCAATAAATTTGTTTAACTACTGCAAGTTAAGCACTATAATTGCATGTTGGGTGTATTTGATGAGTGAAGTAACTACAACCCAGACTCTGTCCACTCCAGTGTTTAAACTGGATTTTAAACTAAGATTTTGATCAGAGTGAAATTCCATCAAAAATGAACACTAAACATAAGAAACATGAATCGTTTATTCTCTGTTGCCAACTCTCTTCTAGTGAAAGCAGCTAGAACTAGCTCCAAAAGTCAATAACATTACCTCATGAACTCATTTGCACATTGATGGCATCACCATGTATAATTTGTATAGAGCTCAGTGGTTGGCTGTCTGTGCACAGAGCAAAAGAAGAGAGGGAGACCCGGTGTTTTTGGCAGAATGGAAGATGAATAACTCTATAATGCATTTCTTGTTTTTTCCCTGATGGTCTGAATACATCGCTGAATTTATGCTGTTTAGAAATAAAGTTGCAAAGAGGGTTGGAAAAGCTTCTTATTCTAGTTGGCAACACAGGCCTAAATTTCTTAAGAAATTTATATGCAACTGTATTAATCATTACCGCAGGCAACAGAGATCCACGGTTCCCAATCTTTTCCAAGCCGATCACTGTGTATCGCCACTGAGAAAATGAAGCAATAATGGCCAGCTATAGAAAGATGAAAGGTCCCACAAGGGGTCCTCTCACACCGTACGGACATCCCTGACCCGCAGAGTAGAATCCCTCCTGCAGACTGTGGACTGTGACCCGTTGAGTCTTGTTAAAATATTCAGTAGAAACTGCCATGCGCACATCGAATTGCCATTACTGAAACTTTTACTGAATTACTGAATTTCATCCAATCCTGCAGTGTGTTTTTCAAAAAAAAAAAAGTACCTTTCCAAGTTATGTCTGCTTTACTGATGCCACTGAAGCTGAAGTTTTAAATCGACATGTAGACACTGTGGACTGATTGTGAGATAATGAGTGATGAGAACTGCTTGATACAGGTTGTTTTGATAGTGGTTTGGTTTCAGATTTCATGAGTGATATCGAGGCTGACTGCGGTTTGTTATATGAGAAAGTTGAGTCAGAAGTGGCATCACTAACAAGTGCAGTAATGGTTTCGGCAGTGGCAACAGCGATAATGCTTTTGTTGATTGTTCCTTCCAGAGAGTCGGGTAAAGTGTGTAATGGCCTGAGAGGGGTCGCCCGGTCCCACCTGCCCCTGCCAGGTCCTATCTGCTCAAACTGTCTGCTCAGTCACTGCAACCCACCTCAGCGATGGGAGACGGACTGGAGGCTGGCAGCAGCCAGAACCCTCCCTCTGCCCCACCACCCCTCTCCTTCAACGCTCCACCCCCTGACACATTGAACCCCAACAGACCCAAACGACAGACCAACCAGCTTCAGGTACGGAGATTTCAGTTTGTGTTTATACAAGTAAACTTTGTCTGTTATTTGGACTAAAATTTTATTTAGATTTGATTGTTGTATGATTTTTTCTCTCTTTCAGTACCTGCTTAAAGAGGTATTGAAGACACTGTGGAAACACCACTTTGGATGGCCCTTCCACGCTCCTGTAGATGCTATCAAACTCGGTTTACCTGTGAGTCACATGTTTGTCTGCTTGTAATCAAAACACTGTCCAAAACAGAAGCACTTTTTTTAATTGATTCTCCTGATAAAGATATATTCAGAGTTGCTTCCTCAATTAGCACTTTGAGCAAGCTGATCTTCTTCACTGGAATAAAAACACTTCTTCTGTGGAAACAGTTGAAAAACAGAAGTACCAACAGTATCAGAGATTAATCAGAGAGATACAGGAGGCACTAAATGCACTAAATAACTTTGCACATATGTCCGTCTTGAAGCTGCTGTAACACTATAATCTATCTATCTATCTATCTATCTATCTATCTATCTATCTATCTATCTATCTATCTATCTATCTATCTATCTATCTATCTATCTATCTATCTATCTATCTATCTATCTATCTATCTATCTATCTATCTATCTGTCTAATATTTGTATCTAATCTGTCTAATATTTGTATCTAATCTGTCTAATATTTGTATCTAATCTGTCTAATATTTGTATCTAATCTGTCTAATATTTATATCTAATCTATCTAATCTTTATATTTAATTTTTCTATCCATCGTCTATTTTGATTATTAATTTGGATCCTCATTAGCTGTTACCAGCAAAGGATGTCACAATACTAGAAAAGTAGAAGTGGAGACCAGTGCCGGCAAAAAAAAATCACACAATTCTCCATACCCAATTTGATACCGCGATCGGAAACAAAAACAACACATAAATCTCATTTTCATTCTTCCTGGCTGCCAGAGACGGTATTAAATTCGGGGATGACTCTGGCAGTCATCCAGAGTCCATAGAACTTAAGTTACTACATCGGTGACTCTTGTTCTGTTTCTTTCTTCTTGGCTGCTAGAGTTCTTTGTCGTTTTCTCCTGCATTCAGGAAGAATTTATTGAACTGTAGTTACATCTGTAACCCTGGTTTTGCTGTCAGTTTCCCCTCATCTCCTTTTTTCTCCTTGTTTATTTCATCCGGTGTGGAGCAGACAGAAAGGTGCAGTGATGACTCACTAGTCTGCTTAGTTGTTGCACCTGCTATCAATATAAGCTGCTCTGTTTCAACCACGTCAGGTTAAGGGAAAAAAAGAAAAACGTACATGCAGTCTGTGAAAGGGTGAAGGGTAGAGCTTCATGCGCTGCGATGTGGAGGGACACAGGGCACCTGGGTTTCCTACAGTACAATAGAAAAACAGGTCACTTCAAGTTTTCCATATTTAGACATTGACTCACAACCAAGGTATCGGTTCTTGTCACACACCAATTAACAGGGAAATAGTTACTCATGCTTGGCTTTTCAAAAGAAGAAAGTGAAACTGAAATAACGTGCAGAACACTCCTAAATATAAAGCAGCACTTCAGACTCACTTGATATGCTCTATATTATGTTCCATATGCCATGTAGTCTTATTTAAAGGATAGTTTACACTTTCCTGGTCAACAAATCTGACAAAAAGAGGATTTGACTTCAAATAAACCCATGCTCATCAAAATGAACAAACATGTCAACCAGTGTAATTTTGTCACCCTTAGTTTTAGTTGGTTTAGTTTAGTTCGGTTTTTTTTTTAGTTTAGTTTTAAATTTCTTGATAACAAGAAAGATATACAGTACTAGGGATGGGAATAATTAATCGATGATTGATTAATGGTCGTTAAGAATTTGGTCGATCACGTGGAATTTTTAATCGATCTGTGTATTTTTTAATTTTATCTCTGACTGCGTTTCAGCATCACTGAACTGAAACACGCCGAGCGTTCAGTTCTGCGACCGTACATCAATAAGCCAATGAGCTGAGAATTAAGTTGGACAAAGCTATAGTTTGCAAACTGAAAGTTGCAATAACGATGATAAAACACACAGAAATACAAGAGTATTAAATTGAGCAAAACTAGCTTACTGTATCAAAACTTGCTAGCATGAGTTTAATTTGATCCAAAACTTATTTAAATACAAAACACATTTAAAGTTGAAGATTACTGTGAAAACTAACCTCATGCCTGTTTGGGGGCTAAAACATAAAACATTGAACTCCTTGACCTTATCTTTACAGTTTAATCTCGGTTAATTTAGTTTTACGATTGACAGAAAGTTTCTTTTTGTCCTTTCAAAATAAAAGATTAATTGATTGTTAACGTTATAGATAATCAAGTTGGCAGATTTCTTCCAAACGCCCATCCCTGTCTTAGGCAGTTGATGCTGGTTTGAAGGCAAAGGGTGGTCATACCCAATATTGATTTGGTTTAGATTTATCTTCTCTTCACTCACTTTGCATTTTGGCAATTAATAAAAATAAACTATTAACATTTCTGTTTTTGAAAGCCTAAAACTTTTTGCACAGTGCTGTATCACCAGACAAAGTGCCAGGCTTTGTGTCTCTGATGTGTGCCACAGGTGGAAAATGGTTGCTATGAATTGTCTATTTTGAACTCATGAAAGAGGTTTTTTTTTAAAGGCATAACATGCTTGTCTTTCTCACATTCTTTGCTTCCTTTTGTCCAGACAAAAACTGATCTAATGCATCTACCTGCTCTCCTTCTCCTTTACTAAGGACTACTACAAGATCATCAAGACCCCTATGGACATGGGCACGATAAAAAAACGTCTGGAGAACAACTACTACTGGAACGCCCAGGAGTGCATCCAAGACTTCAACACAATGTTCACAAACTGCTATATCTACAACAAGGTCAGCTGCTGGACACTTGAGTTTTTAATTACAATGACTTCCCTGAACTAGAAGTTCATTCTCGTCAAGAAAAACATCTTCATAAAGAGCTTATGCCTTCTAAACATGTGTTTGTGTGTTTAGCCTGGGGATGATATCGTCCTAATGGCGGAGGCCTTGGAAAAGATCTTTTTGCACAAGATCACAGAGATGCCGCAGGAGGAGAAGGAGATCGCAGTGGTCACCAAAGGACGCCGAGGGGGCAGGCGGGAGCCAGGTACAGTTTCTGTTGCCTCAGAAGCTTCCCTTCAGTAGCAAGGGTGTTGTGGCATTATGAGTGGTTGTGTTCGTGACAATGTAATTGTACTAACCCAACCAGCCGATCTTGTATGTACAGTTCCTATGTTGTCGGTACTGGTTTACCCTCTTCAGCTACACCTAGAATGAAATATGTATTGTTTAATCAAATCTTGACTAGAGATGGTCCGATCATGTTTTTTGGGACCGATCACCTAAAGCCTCACCGATCCGATTACAGATCAGAACCGATCGATCACCTGGGACGATATTAATATTTATATTCTACTCGTTTCCCCCCCATCAATTCATCCACTCATGCACAGGCCTATAGTCTTTCATTTATGTTAACCTTGTAATCATTTATTTACTAGATACTAATAGATTTCCTACCTTTATTTATTGCATAGCAGTAACTTTAATATTCCTTCATAGCAGCAGTGGCACTGTGGAAAACAATATGCCAACATGGCCTCTATAGGGCAGTCAAGAACAGGCAAGAGATTCATGTTGAAAGTTCATTTATTGATACTATCCATTTTAAATGGCTGTATTGTTGCATATATCGTATAAAATAAAATTCAAATAAAAATTGAGCCTATTTAACAGGCTAAACAAACTCAAAATGCCAGTCTGAACATTTGTGGCATTATTGCACATTGTAACACAGTACAGTGTAACATATTATTATTGCTCACTGTCACACTAACATTTCTCTAAATGTCTAAACACTTGCAGAAATTGCCGCTAGCGCCCGTGACAGCGGACTCACTCACTTCAAAAAAGTTCCGTATCGCAGACATGTTGTCGGTGTGTCGGTGCATGCAGGCTGCGTGAACACAACACAACACTTCTTCGTTTTAAAGCGGCGGCGTTTCGGCGCACTACCGCCACCTTTGGATCCGGAATGTATATCACACCATATATAATACGATCGGATCGGTGATTTTAACCTTTGATCGGTCGACCGTTTTTTTATCATATCGGCCGATCCGATCAGTTGCCGATCGATCGGCATCATCCCTAATCATTAGTGCTTCAGGCTTGTTGTACCAACAGTGTTACAGTAGACCTGGATATGTGTTTCTATCCCTAACCTCAGCTTTGTTATCTTGTTTATTTTCTTCCTTCCAGGTTTGATCTCCAAGTCAGACTCAGGCCAGGACTCATCGTCCCCCTCCACCACCCCACACACACGGGGCTTCTCATCCCCTTCAACCACCCCGCAGACCCGCGCCGCACCCACCCCTCAAGGCCCTCCCGCCCTGTCTCTTGCCCAGCCTCCGCCTCCACCTCCTCGTGTGCCTCCTACACCCACCTCCCACGCACCCCATCTGGGGCCTCCATACCCCCTCTCAACCCCTGACGTCCTGGCCCAGGGCATGACCTCTGTCCCCCCTCCGGCCCCGACACACCCAGGCCTCCATCCCGCCCCGATGCTGCAGAGCTCCCCCGCCCTCATCAAGGTTGGACGACATGGCAGCCGTTATTAATAAAGGAATGAATGTATCACAAGCTGGTTTGATGCCATTTTCTAACCTCTTCTCTCTGCTCCAATAGCAAAGAAAGAGCCAGAAGAGGAAAGCAGACACCACCACACCCACAGCCAACGACCAGCTCAGTGAATCATCTCCTGTCTCTGCCGACATTCGGCCGCGGCGAGAGAGCAGTCGTCCATCTAAGACACCCAAAAAGGAAACGTCGCAGCCGGACTCCCAGCACCACCCGGGAGTCGTTCTGGAGGCGGTTGGGACGGCTTCACAGAAGCGCCAGGACCAGTTGCGTTTCTGCGCACGCCTTGTCCGAGACATGCTGTCCAAGAAACATGTAGCATACGCCTGGCCCTTCTACAAGCCCGTCGATGTGAGAGCCCTCGGCCTCCACGACTACCATGACATCATCAAGCACCCCATGGATCTCAGTACAATCAAGGTGATTTGATTGGGATTGGTGACCAGCATGTAATGGACCATGTGTGGCTGCCAGGACAATACCTGGGGGGGTTTTTTTATACAGATGCTAAAATTATGTTTCTTATACATAACATGTCAATTATGTGATTGTTATCTACATTTATTTTTCATTTAACTTACAAAAACTTAAGGTAAAATACAGTATAAAATGATAAGGAGAAGGATAAAATCAGGTCATATATGATCTAAAGGAAGTTATGTTTCCATCCATAAATTTCTCTTTGCATTTTGAAGCTTTGCATGAGAATAGCTTGATGAAAACAGCAAAATTGGGTTCGCTTGAGGTGTTTTTTTCCTTTTTCCAAAATTAGTCAATGCAGTAAACGTGTAATGGAAACGCTTTTCTGAATTAGTTCTAATGAAGCGAACATTTAGCTCACATGACTGATCAGCTGTTTCCGAGCTGACATGAAAGAACAATTATAAGTTGCCCAATTGAATCCAATTCCTGAAGACTTCTTCTCATTTTCTCTTGTGGATTTCTGATTAGCAACCTCTTTTTTGTTGTTGTTTTCTCTCTCGAAGCAATCTCTACTTCTTCTACTGTTTACTGATGGATTAGCCTACAGCAACACATTACGCTGCAATCTTCTGATGAAAGTTTGTTTATGCAACTTTGTTTATTCAATCTAAAATAGTTTAAGGAAACGTCCCCAATTTCTTGAATGCAACATTGAAAATTTCCTGTGACTTTAATAGAAACGGGGCTAGTGTTAAAGAGTATGGAGTGTCTTTTGTTTATTAAAAATTATTTTATGTCAAGTATCGTCTCACAAGTGTGCAAAATAATGTAAACAATATTGGATACAATATTTGGTTTTATAAATACAGTATTACTATGGTGGTACAAGAAGATATCCACGTTGAAATATCCTCCATATCTTTAACAACACAAGTTTTCTTTTTTCCTTTTTTTAAAGACTTGGATAAGTTTTGATTTTGACATTTGTTTGTCTCCTTCAGAAAAAGCTGGACAACAGGCAGTACAGAGACGCTCAAGAATTTGCAGCAGACGTCCGGTTGATGTTTTCCAACTGTTACAAGTACAATCCCCCAGACCATGATGTGGTTGGCATGGCGCGCAATTTACAGGTAATCAACGGGTCATACATGTCAAGCAACCCATATTATCTATAATAGATAATAAATATATATATATATATATATATATATTAGTATATGGCTAGAGCCTAATCAATCCACAAGTGAGGGGCGATGTTGAAAAATGACCTGCAGGCCCTTCGACCCCCCTGTTTCTCCCACTGTGTGTGTGTGTTGTATATTAGGGACGTAACGTTACACAGAAGTCTAGTACAGCAGGAAATAAATAATGCACAAGGATCTGAAGTAGTATTTTGTCTGCTTACAACTTTGGGCGCAATGTTTTGAGGAAGTATGTCCCAAATTGTTTGCATATTGCATGCAACAGTAAGAGCAGCTGCAGGACGTACTCTAAGTGAAACAGTGCATGCACTTACTGTCCTGCATGCACAAGACAGGCACAAATACACAAACCATTACACCCTATTGTCTATATGTTAGTAGGTAGATTAACCAAAGAAAAATACATATTTGCAGCACAAACGGCACTGTAACTTGGTTCCATTTCCAAAAGGCTCTGAATTGTCATTACCTATTGGTTTGTGGTCCAGTTAGAGTTGACAGTTTCTCCTGTCGTCCTCCATCCTAACAGGACGTGTTTGAGATGCGTTTTGCCAAAATGCCTGATGAGCCAGAGGAGCCCGCCCCTGTTCCCACCCCGTCGTCGGCCCTCCACCCTGCCCCCTCCACTCGACAAGCCCCGCCTCCTCCTGTTGTCTCGGAAGACGACAGCTCCAGTTCCTCCGAATCGGAGTCCTCGGGAGGAGACTCGGAGCACGAAAGGCAACACCGATTGGCCGAGTTACAGGAACAGGTTAGAGGATGGAAAATGAAGGGGGAGGGAGGCTTATGAGACACAACAGGTGGGTGGGCCACGCAGAACAGCTTTACCGAACGTGGGTGAATGCTGAGACACGGAGAAGCAAATGTGCAGGACGCTAGCTTTTTCCTCTCTTAACACCACCACTGTGTGTGTGTTTGTTTGTTTGTGTCCTCTAGCTTAAAGCTGTCCATGAGCAGCTGGCAGCACTCTCCCAGCCCCCGGCCAGCAAGCCCAAGAAGAAGGAGAAGGACAAGAAGGAGAAGAAGAAAGAAAAGCACAAGAAGAAGATGGGAGCAGAGGAACCTGTGGAGAACCCGCCGCCTGTGATGATTCAGACTTCTAAGAAAAACAAGAGCAGCAAGGAGCCAATCATTGTCAAGAAGGAAAGGAAAAAGGCCGGGTAGGTGGTACAGAGATAAGATAAGTGTTGTTGTAGCTGAATAACTGGAACTAATCAAATTATTTGTCAATCGCAGTAAGAAAGAAGGAGTTAAAAACAGCCGCCCAGTGGTGCCCCCTCAGCCTGGGCCGACCCCTCTTGTCCCCTCGGCCTCTCTGGAAGCAGAAGATGAAATGGGTGTGTGTGTGTATATATAAGGGTTATGTGGAGTGGTTGTGTCTTAAAAAATGGTGGTTGTGTTAATTTGCCAATATGTTTCCTCCACAGATGTATTTGGAGGCGTGTCCGCCGACAGGTGCAAGCCGATGTCGTACGAGGAGAAGCGCCAGCTGAGCCTGGACATCAACAAGTTGCCTGGTGACAAACTGGGCCGAGTCGTGCACATAATCCAAACGCGGGAACCTTCGCTGAAGAACTCCAACCCGGACGAGATCGAGATCGACTTCGAGACACTGAAGCCCTCCACGCTGAGAGAGTTGGAGAAATACGTTTCCAGCTGCCTCAAGAAGAAGAAAAAGCCGTCAGGTAGGCTGTTTGTAAGACTTTGTTATAGCACCTGCTAGGGATGGGCGTTTGGAAGAAACCTGCCAACTCTATTATCTATAACCTTAACGATCAATCAATCAATTAATTGCTATGTTTTTATACATACTCCAGTAAGTATAAAAACATGCATACATGGGCAAAATAAAAAAAATATATACAGTACTATGCAAAACCCTGTTTTGACAATGGACGCTTTCATTTTGAAAGGACGAAAAGAGACTTCCTGTTGATCGTAAAATTAACTCAAGTGAGATTATACTGTAAAGATAACGTCAAGGAGTTTAATGTTTTATGTTTTAGCCCCTGAAGAGGCATGAGGTTAGTTTTCACAGTGATCTTGCATATTTAAATGTGTTTTGTGTTTAAATAAGTTTTGGATAAAATTAAACCTAGTAATTCATGCTAGCAAGGTTTGATACAGTAAGCTAGTTTTGCTCATTTTAATACTTCTGTGTGTTTTATAATTGTTATTGCAACTTTCAGTTTGCAAACTCTAGCTTTATCCAACTTAATTCTCAGCTCATTGGCTTATTGACGTACAGCCACAGAACTGAACGCTCAGCGTGTTTCAGTTCAGTGATACTGATGCGCCGTCAGAGATAAAATTAAAAAATACACAGATCAATTAAAAATTCCACTAGGTCGACCAAATTCTTAACAACAATTAATCGATCATCGATTAATATTCCCATCCCTATCTTGTTCTCCCACTCATAATTAAATGATGTGTAACTGTTTGGCAGTGAAACATTTTTAGGACTACGTACCGTCCCATAATGTTATATACTGCAGCTGTTACAGTAAGCCTTGTGACTTTTATCCAGTGCTTTTTCTAAATGTCTTGTGTTTACTCAGGTGAGACCGAAGCTGTCCGTCTGCCAGTTTCTGAATGTTGTGTTTTGTTGCAGTAGAGAAGCCTCTGGAAATGACAAATGTGACAAAGATGAAGACAGGATCCTCATCTTCAGGCAGCAGTGACTCGTCTGACAGTGAAGACTCTGAGAATGGTAACATACACGGTGTCAGCATATCTTTTTTTTTTTTTTTTTTTTTGAGAAACTGTCACTGTTATTCCTCAGATTTCCTCATATTCCCTCCATATATATAATATGCCTTTGTCTCCCAGGGCTGGTTCCCAAGCTGCAGAAGAAGGCGACCTTGACAAACAAAGACACCAAGAGGCCGCACCACATGTCCGTCAGTATCGGAGCGGGTCCAGTCGCTCCTCAGCCTCAGCCTCAGCCTCAGCCTCAGCCTCAGCCTCAGATTCAGATTCAGCCTCAGGTGGTCCAGTCCAAACCACCGTTCGTCCCCCCTCCCCCTGTCCAGTCTCTGGAATCGACACAGCTGATGGCCTCTGGATTTGATCCTCTGGCTCAGTTCATGAACCCTCACCTGACGCAGACCAACACCGAGCCCAATCCAACCATTACTGCTGCCGGTGCTCCTGTCGTGCCTGGCCTCCTCAACGCAAACGCACCCACCGGCCAGACGCCCACCGAGACGCACCCTTTCCTCAACCAACACCCCGCCATACCTTCACCAGGTCAGTACACTTCAGTACGACTTTACACAACTTTCAGCTGTTCATTTGAGAAATGGACACTCATGTGACAATATTTATACAGTTTACAGCTGCATGTAATTACATTTTTCACTATCAATTAATCTGTTTACTTTTTGGGGGGTAATTAAGTAAATGTTTAGTCTGTAAAATGTCAAAAAATGAAGAAAAAACACAATTTCCATGATGTGACTTCTTCAGATAACTTGTTTTGCCAAGCATCAACAATACCAAATGATATTCAATATTTATTATATACAATTTATGATACTCAACAGATAAAAGTAGATTATCCTCAAATCTGAGAAGTTGAAAGCAACAAATGTTTCACATTGTATCACTTAAATAATTGGAAGCAGTATCAGCTGATAACAATCACTGATCACAAGGTGCACTTGTCCTCCATCATCCAATATTATTACCATTTACTTAGAATTAAGTCCGGTGTGCTGGAGATACACAGAAAAAGTTCATGAATAATAAGAAAATGCCCTAAATAATTTGAAGAAACATTTTAAAAAAACATAATGAAATTGATACTACTCTGGGGCAAATTAATCTTTCTTGATCTGTCCATTTTCACACTAAATCTTCCATTATTGCTCAAAAAAAATAGAAGCATAAGGATAATTATCATTCGACAGATATTGGGAATTTATTAATCCAATCTGATTCTCTACGCTAAAATGAGACTGATGTTTCATAAGTACAATGTTCTATTTCTGTATGAATTCATATTTTTTGTAACTTAAGAAGAAAAATTATTTTCTAAAAAAAATACTCACATTTTTCCTCTCTTGTATTGTTTGCAGCGATCCACAATGCTCTTCCTCAGCAACCATCAAGGCCGAGCAACCGAGCAGCGGCGCTTCCTCCGAAACCCCCGCAGCCTCCCCCGTCCGCGCTCCCCTCCCTGCCTCCATCCCCCTCGCCCCAGCTGCAGCCCTCGCTTCCACTCAGCCTCCCCCAGCCCGCCCCACGGCCCCGCGTCCCTTCACCCCCATCGCACGGCATCTTGGGCACCCTCTCGGCGCAACCACCCATAGCCCTGCTGGAGGACGACGAGGAGCCGACGGGCGGCAGTTCTCAGACCCCGCCCCTCAGTCAGGTTCACAACTTCCTGCAGTCGCTCCAGGCTCGACCCACCGTTCAGCCGCAGCCGCTGCACCCACATACACATTCGCCTGCGCAGGGCGCTGCTCAGCTGATGCCATCGATGCACACGCAGGCTGTGGCATCAGCCCACCCCCCTCTGACACAGAGACACAGCTCAGGCCACGCACACATGCGCCAGCCTTTACCACATTCACACACACCGGCGTCGCAGCAGCAGAAGGGGGTAGCCCTGCAGCAGAAGGTGCAGCAGATGCAGCAACATCAACATCAACAACAACAACCGTCACCACGCATTAAAGCAGAGCCGTTCCCAACAGGTAAGATATCTATACACCTCACACAGTGAAAGGTCCACACACCCCCCAAGATGATCACACAGAAAAGAAAAACATACAAAATAGATGTTTTTGTTCTTCTTGACTAAATTAAATACGTTTTACATTGTTTGTACTATCTTGAATGTTTGTGGGGGGGGAGTATTTTAACAGTTAAGCAGGGATTATGCTTGAATTAAAATATCCTCTTTAAGAAATGCTTAATTTTCAACATAATCAGATGTTTTCATGTAAGCCAAAAACCTTTAATATTTGAAATGCAGCAGGCCTGTTATAATATTAGTTTATCTGAAAAGGGAAAGTAAAACCAGTTTACAAAAGTTCAACAACAGTATCATTTGAAACCACCTTTATGACTGGATATGGACAAGTAGTTTCCTAAACATTAAAGTCCAGCAATAGGGAAATTGATAAAAGTGTTCATGAGACTTGAAGGAGGAATTTAAAAATTTAAAAATTTATTTTATGCAAGCCAAAGGAATTTATAGGTCTTACACAAGTAAATACTCCTCAGGTCATCTCTTTCTGGAATGCATGTTCACAATATTCAACATACACAAGATACACTGTATGTACAAACCATACATTTTTTGATTTAACCCTTATAACCATAATCATAGTTATTGATTGTAGTTACAGTTTTCACACTATAACATGTTCATAATGCTGCATAATAAATTCAGCAGGGCAATTTAACAGCTGTTCTGCTAAAAAAAAATAGTATGTAGAAGGAAAATTATTATAATTTGTCCTTGTTTACCTGAAGTGAAAGTAAAACCAAGTTAAATTTCTTGTGTCATACCTGCATCTGGCCATCATGCGGAGCAAGCTGACTTCTTTTTTAAGTTCAGCTACAACTGTAAGGGGAGGGGCTTGTGACCACTGGATGCAGCTTAAAATCTTTTGGGACTGTTGTTGCTAATCAGATACTGCAGATACTCTGCAGTGGGAAATGGTTATTCAAAATAAAAGCACTACCCCTATCAAAATAAGTTTGTTTTTATACTGAGGTTTGGATTGTTTTTATTTACAGAATTGGCCCTTAGGTTTAAAAGCCACTAGATATTAATACTTTGTAGATACAGATGCACATTTTTAGTTAAGTTTTGCATTGAATTTAAACCAGTTCTTGTCCTGTTTTTCTAGGCTGCCTGCGTGAAAGCCCGTCTCCTCTGATGATGCATTCTCCTCAGATGCCTCAGTTCCATACAATGGGACAGCAGTCACCATCACAGACCAAGAAACATGTGAGTGAGCAATATATTCCTTTATTATGTTTATGTATGGACCAAAAACAACATCACTGGTTTTGTTTTCTTTGGTCTGTAGCTCATCAGGAAAATTAGATGTCAAACCTAAAGTATTGTCATCAATGAGATATGGAGACTAGGGATGGGCTTTTGGATGAAACCTGCCAACTTGAGCATCTATAACATTAACAATCAAATAATCAATGAATCGCTATGTTTTTATACATACTCCAGTATGTATAAAAACATGCATAAATGGGCAAAATAAAAGATGTATAGTACTATGCAAAAGTCTTAGGCCTGTTTTGATAACGGACACTTTTATTTTGAAAGGACAAAAAAGAGACTTCATAAAACCAATACACGTGAGATTATACTGTAAAGATAACGTCAAGGAGTTCAATGTTTTATGTTTTAGCCCCCAGAAGAGGCATGAGATTAGTTTTCACAGTAATCTTGCATATTTAAAAGTGTTTTGTGTTTAAATAAGTTTTGGATAAAATTAAACCTAGTAATTCATGCCAGCAAGGTTTGATACTGTAAGCTAGTTTTGCTCAAATTAATAGTATAAATACATAAATTAATACATATTTCTCTGTGTTTTTTGATTGTTATTGAAACTTTCAGTTTGCAAACTGTAGCTTTATCCGACCTAATTCTCAGCTCATTGGCTTATTCACGTACGGCTGTTCTCAGCTGAACTGAACGCTCGGCCGTATTTCAGTCATAGATACAATTAAAGTAAAAAAATACACAGATCAATTAAAAAAATCCATATGATCGACCAAATTCTTAACGACCATTATTATTTTTTCCCATCTGTTTTCTACTTGAAGGTTATTGTAGACAAACATCGTGATTGGCTCTGTATTGTAAGTTAAAGGTTAGAGACACACAAGTTGTTAAACGGAACAGTCACCTACTTTAATGCTGATAACATTATAAGACAAACATGTTGTTTTTGACTGTGTATAAATGTACTGTGTTTCTGGGTCTAGGAGCAGAGGTCCAACGTGGTGGCGGTAAAAGAAGAGAAGCCTTCCCAGTCGCCAGTCCTGCCGCCCTCGCCCTTCAGCCCTGCCATGCGTCAAGATTCACACAAACACGACAACAAACATAGTGAGTAGTAGAGTTCATTACATCTACTTTATAATGCATCATATGCCACGCTAAAGATGGCCAAATTTATGTAGAAGTAACTCACTTCATTTTTGATTGTATGCTTCCTACAGTTACATTACAGAGGTATTATTGCTTATGACCCCCTGTCTGGTTTAAGTTGTGTATGTGTATGTAAACACCATTTGTGTCTCCCGCAGGGTTAGACCTGAAGCCATTGGACGGTTCTCGCCCTGGTTCCCGCCTCCCAGACTCCCCAGCGCCACCCTGCTCCCAGCAAGATATCAAAATCAAGCAAGAGTCCAAAACTCCCATTGCTCCCAAGAAGACACAGGTGTGTATGAGTGTGTGATGAGAACATAATGTGTTTAGCTGGATCACAACTAGGGTTGTCACGATACTAAAATTTTCCACTCGATACCGATACTCAGGAAAATATTCGATACTCGATACCATTTTCGATACCACCAGGATAAAAACAAACAAATATTTTTAATAACAAGAAAAATGCAACATTTAAAAATTAACAGAACCACTGGTTAAAGATTTATAATAAAAAAACAGTTGTGCAAAAAGAAACTGCAACTATGGTAACAAGCTTCAGATACTCGATACTTTTGAAAATGAGTATCGTATCCGGATACAACGTTTTAGTATAGATACTTTTTTGAGTACCGATACTTTTGACAACCCTAATCACAACTGCACTGCTCCTTCTGGATTGTCTGGTTTTTTCTCTTCTTCCATTCAACCTGTCATCCTGGTCTTCTCCCAGGATGTGAAGTTAAAGAATATGGGCTCCTGGGCCAGCCTGGCTCAGAGGTCCCAGTCCACGCCGGCGTCCGCCGTGCGCTCCTCCAGCGACAGCTTTGAACAGTTCAGACGGGCGGCCAGAGAGAAGGAGGAGAGAGAGAGACAGCTGAAGGCTGAACAGGCCCGGAGAGAGCAGGAGAAGCTACGGTAAGTGGAGGACTATGGAGAAGTGTGTAATAGACATCTTGACATGTTATCATAAGAAACCCACAGGTGAAATGAATGACATTAACAATGGCCACGTTCCATTAAGTGTCTCAGTGAGCCAGCGTGCTCACTACGCAGCCCTCCCCTCAGCCCAATGCAGCCTCATTAATGTTAATAAAAACGCTAATGAGCCACATCTAAACATTGTGTCTAATTCAAGAGTGTTCTCATTGTTTGTGCTATTCTAAATGTCAGAAACTCCCACCAGTGTTTTAACACAAATACAAGTCGACTTTTAAAATCTTTCATCTGCAGCTGTCAACTCAAACTTCAGCTAACTTTTAACACTTTACTGAAATGAATGAAAAGCAAAAACAACTGTGTAAAAGAAACTGTCATTTGAAAAATGGGACAGTATCGGTAAAATAATCATTTTTGTAGTTTTTGAAAATGAATTACTGTATATATTAAACAAACCAAATTTTCTAAAGCTCGAAATGCTTTACAAGAATAAAAGTAAGCACTATAAGCAAATACATGACATAGACTTCATTTTTATATTTCCGTTTATTGCAGACATGGCTGCATATTAGGCTTAAGCGATGTTCGTTTTTACAAACCCTAATAAAACAGCTTGGTCCGTTTTCACTGGTTCACCTTTATCATCAAGATTAACCCCAAAATACCCCCAAACAGGGACAGAGTCTGAGAAGTAGCCATGTTTCTCAGCCAAGCTGATGAGAGACTGCCTCTGGTGGCAGCTGCTGTGCACAACACATAATAAACTGTGGTATCTGGTATACCATAACACCTGAATACCACTCAGGTGCTTATTGGCTACTGCCAATAAGAGACAAGGCCACATCACAGTTTTGCAAAGACAAATACATAATATAATGCATAGTTGGTGATGAGAAAATGAAAATGAATGGCTCTGTACAGGCTTGCTCATAACTCAATTGAAGAGGTTAATCTCTGAGATTGGTAGTATATAGACTGTAGAACTCTCATTTGATTCTTTTTAGACATATGGCTTGCTTCTACTGCGGGGAAAAAAGCCAACAACTACCCTTCCTCCTGCACATCAGGTGTTGATTCATAGAGTCAAATATACTTTGGAAGCAGTTAATGTACCTGTGCGCCCTATGCACGTCAAGTCTCTGTGGTAAACAATGTAAGAGAATTTAACTCTTTAAAATATAAACATTTATTATCCGTCTGATAAATACAGCATTGGTTGGGTTTAATTAAGTTTTATTGTCAACAAAGAAATTTGCAAATATCAAAAGTTACTTCCCAGAGTTAAAGCTACAGTTGGTAACTTTTATAAAAGTAAGTTTTTTGCTGTCAATCATGTCGATGGCTGCTCATGAACTGCAACCAAACTGTCAAACTAGGCAGCACAGATCAAATATGAATATTTTCAGAAACGTATTTTAAACGTCTGTTTAGATGAACAATGAGAAAGTTTGTGACCCGGCAGGAAGGGGTCTCACTCTACTTCAGTTCCTGGTGGATTGTTTCTGCCTACTTCAGCTTTAAGTCATCTGACTTTAATTTTTTTAATATTCAGCAACCGTGACGACGACGACACCGTGGAGCAGGCTCGTCGCGTACAAGACGACTCCCGCCGCCGCCAGGAGCAACAGTCACCTCTTGCTCCCACGCCTCCTGCTTCCACCCCGCCCACTCACTCCCCGCAGGCTCCACCCACGCAGCCACAGGCCCCGCCCACGCCCTCCTCAGCTTCACAGAATGCTCTCGACCAGAGGGAGATGGCACGCCGCCGCGAGCAAGAGAGGCGCAGGAGAGAGGCGGTACGGATAAAGCAAATTAAAAAAAGAAATGCACTTTTTTCTTGTTATTTTTAGAACAGTCTTAAATGCTTCTTGTTCTCTCTTTTCTTCTGCAGGCGGCCGACACCATTGACATCAACTTCCAGAGCGACCTGATGGCCATTTTTGAAGAGAATTTGTTCTGAGAGGGGAAAAAGCAGATGACGGGAGTGAGAGAAGGACCTATAGACACACATAAGCAATTTTACGAACGTGCATATAACCCACAATGCTCTGATACACATGGTCGCTGCTCACACAAACACACAGAAACAGACTTGATAGTAACTGTCCCTTTCTCTCTGTAGTTGAAACAGCTGGCTTGTGTCATGTGAATGAGAGGGGGGAAGTGAAATTGAAATAAGCAACCCTCTTTTCCTCCAACCTCAGATACGTTTTGGTGTCTGGCTTGGTGTTTATGGTTGTTGGTCTCCCTGGGGAAAACGGACAGCAAAATAATAAAAATATTCCCTCGAGGAAAAACTAGAAAGGCAGAACGACATAAAGGCGACAGACAGAACTTTTACATTTAAAAGAAAATAATGGCGCTGAAGAGGAAGATTTAATTTAATTGTGT